>NW_026975056.1:0-229725 GCF_030014295.1 Loxodonta africana
CATAGAGAGATAGTATTAAAGCAGCAGCGCAATTATTCGTCGCCGGAGAGGTTGCATCTGCCCGCAAGCTCCCCCTTGCCAGGGTCCGCCCCTACTGTATTGCGCGTGTCAGTCAACAGAAGCTAAGACCTTCCAGAGAGACTACCTGCTATTCTGTCCCCACGGGGAAGCAGTACAGCCAGAAGCCTCCCCCGTTCCATCTCTAGGCTCTCTCTCAGGCCCCTCATACTTGTGATGTGTCTCAGGGGTAGAATGAAGAGATTCCTCTGAGTGAACACATACGTGAGAGGCCACAGATGCTGAGGAAGGGCGCCTTGCCTAGTGATATCCTAGCGTAAGTGGAAAAGAGGTACCTGCCTGCTGTCCCAGTGTGTCGAACGTGTTCACATCAGGGGTTGCCTACTGTGAAGTTATTCCCTGGGTGCCCTGGATTTTGTGGCCAAAGACGCAAGGGGCCGTTGTCTGTCCATGGGTAAAATGGAGGGCTCTGCGGAACTGGCCGGTTAGGCTGGACCTCTCCTATTGGCTGAGTGTTTGTGACTCGTCCCCGTCCGAAGTTCCGCCCAGCCTTCCGGTGGCTGTCACCATGGTGATTGGGAAAGAAGCCTTAGGCCCCACACTCAGCCCTCACCTGGCCTACCTGGCCTCTTTCCCCTCATCTAGACCGCTGTGTGGATGAAAGAAAGGATGTCGGCCAGTGAGCACGTGTCCTGATTTCCTTGGAAGGATTAGGTTCCTTGCCTGGGCAGAAGACAGCCAAGGTCAGCCTGAGCCTAGACACCTAGTGACCTGTGACACTGCAGCCAGTGATAGATGTTGATGTCCACGCTCAGGTATCCGCAGGTGGCGGATTCAGTGTGGTGGGAAGAGAAGTGGAAGTAGAGATGACACAATCACGAGGGCACAGGCCAAAGGTCAGGGAAAATAGCTGAGGTCGTGGAGCTCTAGCGGAGCCAGTCTAGGGCCCAGGCCTCCCTGCTGTACGAGGCAAAGAGGTGATCCATATGCCGCCATCCGTAGATTCTGGACGGCTGGGGCCCTGGATGGCCGGATTTCGGCCTCGTCTACCGAGAAGTGACGCACATGCAGTGTGCCACCGGAGGCTGTGGAGCAGCAGAGGGCAAAATCTTGAAAATGGGGGCTTCAGTTGACTTGGCCTGTGCTCTCCTTTGGCTGAGTGACATCGTGTGTTTCCTAGCAGGTGAAGACATTCGTGGAGAGAGGCGGTTTCCATGCGTGCAGGCAAAGTGTGTGCTGAGATGATGAGTTGCAGGGGAGACCAGGGTGGACTCTCCAGACCCAGAATAGGCCTCTGGCAGGTATGTGTCAATGTTTTCTGCCCATGGCACTCAGCCGGTTATTTGCATAGAATGTTAGGAGCGGAATTAGTAGTCTCCGGAGAGGCTGCCACTTGTCAGCGAGCTTCACCTGGCCAGGTCCCACGGTGATGTCAAGCTTCACCTGGCCAGGTCCGCCCGTGATGTAGCTCCCCAATCAATCACTACTCTCTAGACCTTCCAGATAGACTCCCAGAACTTCTGTCCCCATGGGCAAGCAGTAGAGCCAGAGGCCTTCCCCCTTTGCTCTTTGGTCTCTAGGCCCTCTGTCAGGCACTCCAAGGTGTGAAGTGACAAGGGGGAGAAGGAAGAGGTTTCAGAGAACGAAGACAAGCAGAGAGAGAGAGAGAGAGGCAAGAGATGCTGAGTGGGGATGCCTTGCCTACTGATATCCTCAGGAAAGTGGGAAAGAGGTACCTGGCGTGCTCTGCCAATGCCCTGAAGCAGTCCGCACCAGGGGCTCCCTTGTGCCTGCGTAGCCTTTCCCGGGGCGTGCTCAAATCCTGTGGCCACTAGGGGTCATAGGTCACAATGGAGGGCCCTGTGTCATCTGCCTGGCGGGCCGGATCTCTGCCATTGGCTCAGTCTTGTCACCAGGCCCATCCCAAGCTCCGCCCACTCTTGCGGTGGGGGGACTGTCTCTATGGTGATGGCAAAGAAGCCTCAGCCCCGCCCACCTGGCCTTGACTTCACCTACCTGGCCCTCTGACCCTCACTCAGACCTCTGTGTTGATAAAAATCAATGTCCGCCAGTGCCCAGGTGTCAGCATCTGGGATAAAGGATTCGGGACCTTGCCTGGGGCAGAAGGCAGCCTAGGTCAGCGGGTAGCTGGAAGTCTAGTGACTTGTGACACTGCTGCCAGTGACAAATGGTGACTCCCACACTCACATATCCCCTGGTGGCAGAATGCTAGTGATGGGTGGAGAAAGATCGCTCCGGAGCACACGTTTAATGGGGCACCAGCCAAAGCAAAGGCCAGGGCCAGTAGTGGACGTCGTGGAGCTGAATGGCGAGCCAGTGAAGGGCCCAAGGATCCCTCCTGTATGTGGCGAACAGGTCATCCGTGTCCCCAGGTCCATCAACCATTGCACTGCTGGGGCCCAGGCTGCCAGGATTTCGGCCTTGCCTTCGGAGCCCGGCCACATAGGCAGCCTTGCACCGGAGACGGGGACGTGTAGACAGCAAAAATTTGGAAACTGGCAGTGTTTCCTCGATTTCCCTGGCATCGGCCTCTTTGAGCGGCTTGCTTTTTTTCCTGGTAGGATAGGGCCCTGACGGAGAAAGGCAGGATTACGTGTGCAGGAAAGGTGTGTGTTGAGAGGGTGACGACGTTGGGACCACGTTGGGATCTTTAGTCCCAGGAAAGGCCCCTGGCGGGTGTGGGTCAATGTTCTCTACCCATCCCCCTTGGCGGGGGGAGGTTTTCACCATACAAAGCAGCAGCGCAATTATTCGTCGCCGGAGAGGTTGCATCTGCCCACAAGCTCACCCTGGCCAGGGTCCGCCCCTACTGTATTGCGCGTGTCAGTCAACAGAAGCTAAGACCTTCCAGAGAGACTACCTGCTATTCTGTCCCCACGGGGAAGCAGTACAGCCAGAAGCCTCCCCCGTTCCATCTCTAGGCTCTCTCTCAGGCCCCTCATACTTGTGATGTGTCTCAGGGGTAGAATGAAGAGATTCCTCTGAGTGAACACATACGTGAGAGGCCACAGATGCTGAGGAAGGGCGCCTTGCCTAGTGATATCCTAGCGTAAGTGGAAAAGAGGTACCTGCCTGCTGTCCCAGTGTGTCGAACGTGTTCACATCAGGGGTTGCCTACTGTGAAGTTATTCCCTGGGTGCCCTGGATTTTGTGGCCAAAGACGCAAGGGGCCGTTGTCTGTCCATGGGTAAAATGGAGGGCTCTGCGGAACTGGCCGGTTAGGCTGGACCTCTCCTATTGGCTGAGTGTTTGTGACTCGTCCCCGTCCGAAGTTCCGCCCAGCCTTCCGGTGGCTGTCACCATGGTGATTGGGAAAGAAGCCTTAGGCCCCACACTCAGCCCTCACCTGGCCTACCTGGCCTCTTTCCCCTCATCTAGACCGCTGTGTAGATGAAAGAAAGGATGTCGGCCAGTGAGCACGTGTCCTGATTTCCTTGGAAGGATTAGGTTCCTTGCCTGGGCAGAAGACAGACAAGGTCAGCCTGAGCCTAGACACCTAGTGACCTGTGACACTGCAGCCAGTGATAGATGTTGATGTCCACGCTCAGGTATCCGCAGGTGGCGGATTCAGTGTGGTGGGAAGAGAAGTGGAAGTAGAGATGACACACTCACGAGGGCACAGGCCAAAGGTCAGGGAAAATAGCTGAGGTCGTGGAGCTCTAGCGGAGCCAGTCTAGGGCCCAGGCCTCCCTGCTGTACGAGGCAAAGAGGTGATCCATATGCCGCCATCCGTAGATTCTGGACGGCTGGGGCCCTGGATGCCCGGATTTCGGCCTCGTCTACCGAGAAGTGACACACATGCAGTGTGCCACCGGAGGCTGTGGAGCAGCAGAGGGCAAAATCTTGAAAATGGGGGCTTCAGTTGACTTGGCCTGTGCTCTCCTTTGGCTGAGTGACATCGTGTGTTTCCTAGCAGGTGAAGACATTCGTGGAGAGAGGCGGTTTCCATGCGTGCAGGCAAAGTGTGTGCTGAGATGATGAGTTGCAGGGGAGACCAGGGTGGACTCTCCAGACCCAGAATAGGCCTCTGGCAGGTATGTGTCAATGTTTTCTGCCCATGGCACTCAGCCGGTTATTTGCATAGAATGTTAGGAGCGGAATTAGTAGTCTCCGGAGAGGCTGCCACTTGTCAGCGAGCTTCACCTGGCCAGGTCCCACGGTGATGTCAAGCTTCACCTGGCCAGGTCCGCCCGTGATGTAGCTCCCCAATCAATCACTGCTCTCTAGACCTTCCAGATAGACTCCCAGAACTTCTGTCCCCATGGGCAAGCAGTAGAGCCAGAGGCCTTTCCCCTTTGCTCTTTGGTCTCTAGGCCCTCTGTCAGGCACTCCAAGGTGTGAAGTGACAAGGGGGAGAAGGAAGAGATTTCAGAGAACGAAGACAAGCAGAGAGAGACAGAGAGAGGCAAGAGATGCTGAGTGGGGATGCCTTGCCTACTGATATCCTCAGGAAAGTGGGAAAGAGGTACCTGGCGTGCTCTGCCAATGCCCTGAAGCAGTCCGCACCAGGGGCTCCCTTGTGCCTGCGTAGCCTTTCCCGGGGCGTGCTCAAATCCTGTGGCCACTAGGGGTCATAGGTCACAATGGAGGGCCCTGTGTCATCTGCCTGGCGGGCCGGATCTCTGCCATTGGCTCAGTCTTGTCACCAGGCCCATCCCAAGCTCCGCCCACTCTTGCGGTGGGGGGACTGTCTCTATGGTGATGGCAAAGAAGCCTCAGCCCCGCCCACCTGGCCTTCACTTCACCTACCTGGCCCTCTGACCCTCACTCAGACCTCTGTGTTGATAAAAATCAATGTCCGCCAGTGCCCAGGTGTCAGCATCTGGGATAAAGGATTCGGGACCTTGCCTGGGGCAGAAGGCAGCCTAGGTCAGCGGGTAGCTGGAAGTCTAGTGACTTGTGACACTGCTGCCAGTGACAAATGGTGACTCCCAC
This sequence comes from Loxodonta africana, assembly GCF_030014295.1. Lineage (NCBI taxonomy): Eukaryota > Metazoa > Chordata > Mammalia > Proboscidea > Elephantidae > Loxodonta > Loxodonta africana. The sequence goes on from NW_026975056.1 coordinate 4,975, forward strand.
ACTCACATATCCCCTGGTGGCAGAATGCTAGTGATGGGTGGAGAAAGATCGCTCCGGAGCACACGTTTAATGGGGCACCAGCCAAAGCAAAGGCCAGGGCCAGTAGTGGACGTCGTGGAGCTGAATGGCGAGCCAGTGAAGGGCCCAAGGATCCCTCCTGTATGTGGCGAACAGGTCATCCGTGTCCCCACGTCCATCAACCATTGCACTGCTGGGGCCCAGGCTGCCAGGATTTCGGCCTTGCCTTCGGAGCCCGGCCACATAGGCAGCCTTGCACCGGAGGCGGGGACGTGTAGACAGCAAAAATTTGGAAACTGGCAGTGTTTCCTCGATTTCCCTGGCATCGGCCTTTTTGAGCGGCTTGCTTTTTTTCCTGGTAGGATAGGGCCCTGACGGAGAAAGGCAGGATTACGTGTGCAGGAAAGGTGTGTGTTGAGAGAGTGACGACGTTGAGACCACGTTGGGATCTTTAGTCCCAGGAAAGGCCCCTGGCGGGTGTGGGTCAATGTTCTCTACCCATCCCCCTTGGCGGGGGGAGGTTTTCACCATACAAAGCAGCAGCGCAATTATTCGTCGCCGGAGAGGTTGCATCTGCCCGCAAGCTCCCCCTTGCCAGGGTCCGCCCCTACTGTATTGCGCGTGTCAGTCAACAGAAGCTAAGACCTTCCAGAGAGACTACCTGCTATTCTGTCCCCACGGGGAAGCAGTACAGCCAGAAGCCTCCCCCGTTCCATCTCTAGGCTCTCTCTCAGGCCCCTCATACTTGTGATGTGTCTCAGGGGTAGAATGAAGAGATTCCTCTGAGTGAACACATACGTGAGAGGCCACAGATGCTGAGGAAGGGCGCCTTGCCTAGTGATATCCTAGCGTAAGTGGAAAAGAGGTACCTGCCTGCTGTCCCAGTGTGTCGAACGTGTTCACATCAGGGGTTGCCTACTGTGAAGTTATTCCCTGGGTGCCCTGGATTTTGTGGCCAAAGACGCAAGGGGCCGTTGTCTGTCCATGGGTAAAATGGAGGGCTCTGCGGAACTGGCCGGTTAGGCTGGACCTCTCCTATTGGCTGAGTGTTTGTGACTCGTCCCCGTCCGAAGTTCCGCCCAGCCTTCCGGTGGCTGTCACCATGGTGATTGGGAAAGAAGCCTTAGGCCCCACACTCAGCCCTCACCTGGCCTACCTGGCCTCTTTCCCCTCATCTAGACCGCTGTGTGGATGAAAGAAAGGATGTCGGCCAGTGAGCACGTGTCCTGATTTCCTTGGAAGGATTAGGTTCCTTGCCTGGGCAGAAGACAGCCAAGGTCAGCCTGAGCCTAGACACCTAGTGACCTGTGACACTGCAGCCAGTGATAGATGTTGATGTCCACGCTCAGGTATCCGCAGGTGGCGGATTCAGTGTGGTGGGAAGAGAAGTGGAAGTAGAGATGACACACTCACGAGGGCACGGTCCAAAGGTCAGGGAAAATAGCTGAGGTCGTGGAGCTCTAGCGGAGCCAGTCTAGGGCCCAGGCCTCCCTGCTGTACGAGGCAAAGAGGTGATCCATATGCCGCCATCCGTAGATTCTGGACGGCTGGGGCCCTGGATGCCCGGATTTCGGCCTCGTCTACCGAGAAGTGACGCACATGCAGTGTGCCACCGGAGGCTGTGGAGCAGCAGAGGGCAAAATCTTGAAAATGGGGGCTTCAGTTGACTTGGCCTGTGCTCTCCTTTGGCTGAGTGACATCGTGTGTTTCCTAGCAGGTGAAGACATTCGTGGAGAGAGGCGGTTTCCATGCGTGCAGGCAAAGTGTGTGCTGAGATGATGAGTTGCAGGGGAGACCAGGGTGGACTCTCCAGACCCAGAATAGGCCTCTGGCAGGTATGTGTCAATGTTTTCTGCCCATGGCACTCAGCCGGTTATTTGCATGGAATGTTAGGAGCGGAATTAGTAGTCTCCGGAGAGGCTGCCACTTGTCAGCGAGCTTCACCTGGCCAGGTCCCACGGTGATGTCAAGCTTCACCTGGCCAGGTCCGCCCGTGATGTAGCTCCCCAATCAATCACTACTCTCTAGACCTTCCAGATAGACTCCCAGAACTTCTGTCCCCATGGGCAAGCAGTAGAGCCAGAGGCCTTCCCCCTTTGCTCTTTGGTCTCTAGGCCCTCTGTCAGGCACTCCAAGGTGTGAAGTGACAAGGGGGAGAAGGAAGAGATTTCAGAGAACGAAGACAAGCAGAGAGAGACAGAGAGAGGCAAGAGATGCTGAGTGGGGATGCCTTGCCTACTGATATCCTCAGGAATGTGGGAAAGAGGTACCTGGCGTGCTCTGCCAATGCCCTGAAGCAGTCCGCACCAGGGGCTCCCTTGTGCCTGCGTAGCCTTTCCCGGGGCGTGCTCAAATCCTGTGGCCACTAGGGGTCATAGGTCACAATGGAGGGCCCTGTGTCATCTGCCTGGCGGGCCGGATCTCTGCCATTGGCTCAGTCTTGTCACCAGGCCCATCCCAAGCTCCGCCCACTCTTGCGGTGGGGGGACTGTCTCTATGGTGATGGCAAAGAAGCCTCAGCCCCGCCCACCTGGCCTTCACTTCACCTACCTGGCCCTCTGACCCTCACTCAGACCTCTGTGTTGATAAAAATCAATGTCCGCCAGTGCCCAGGTGTCAGCATCTGGGATAAAGGATTCGGGACCTTGCCTGGGGCAGAAGGCAGCCTAGGTCAGCGGGTAGCTGGAAGTCTAGTGACTTGTGACACTGCTGCCAGTGACAAATGGTGACTCCCACACTCACATATCCCCTGGTGGCAGAATGCTAGTGATGGGTGGAGAAACATCGCTCCGGAGCACACGTTTAATGGGGCACCAGCCAAAGCAAAGGCCAGGGACAGTAGTGGACGTGGTGGAGCTGAATGGCGAGCCAGTGAAGGGCCCAAGGATCCCTCCTGTATGTGACGAACAGGTCATCCGTGTCCCCACGTCCATCAACCATTGCACTGCTGGGGCCCAGGCTGCCAGGATTTCGGCCTTGCCTTCGGAGCCCGGCCACATAGGCAGCCTTGCACCGGAGGCGGGGACGTGTAGACAGCAAAAATTTGGAAACTGGCAGTGTTTCCTCGATTTCCCTGGCATCGGCCTCTTTGAGCGGCTTGCTTTTTTTCCTGGTAGGATAGGGCCCTGACGGAGAAAGGCAGGATTACGTGTGCAGGAAAGGTGTGTGTTGAGAGGGTGACGACGTTGGGACCACGTTGGGATCTTTAGTCCCAGGAAAGGCCCCTGGCGGGTGTGGGTCAATGTTCTCTACCCATCCCCCTTGGCGGGGGGAGGTTTTCACCATACAAAGCAGCAGCGCAATTATTCGTCGCCGGAGAGGTTGCATCTGCCCACAAGCTCCCCCTGGCCAGGGTCCGCCCCTACTGTATTGCGCGTGTCAGTCAACAGAAGCTAAGACCTTCCAGAGAGACTACCTGCTATTCTGTCCCCACGGGGAAGCAGTACAGCCAGAAGCCTCCCCCGTTCCATCTCTAGGCTCTCTCTCAGGCCCCTCATACTTGTGATGTGTCTCAGGGGTAGAATGAAGAGATTCCTCTGAGTGAACACATACGTGAGAGGCCACAGATGCTGAGGAAGGGCGCCTTGCCTAGTGATATCCTAGCGTAAGTGGAAAAGAGGTACCTGCCTGCTGTCCCAGTGTGTCGAACGTGTTCACATCAGGGGTTGCCTACTGTGAAGTTATTCCCTGGGTGCCCTGGATTTTGTGGCCAAAGACGCAAGGGGCCGTTGTCTGTCCATGGGTAAAATGGAGGGCTCTGCGGAACTGGCCGGTTAGGCTGGACCTCTCCTATTGGCTGAGTGTTTGTGACTCGTCCCCGTCCGAAGTTCCGCCCAGCCTTCCGGTGGCTGTCACCATGGTGATTGGGAAAGAAGCCTTAGGCCCCACACTCAGCCCTCACCTGGCCTACCTGGCCTCTTTCCCCTCATCTAGACCGCTGTGTAGATGAAAGAAAGGATGTCGGCCAGTGAGCACGTGTCCTGATTTCCTTGGAAGGATTAGGTTCCTTGCCTGGGCAGAAGACAGACAAGGTCAGCCTGAGCCTAGACACCTAGTGACCTGTGACACTGCAGCCAGTGATAGATGTTGATGTCCACGCTCAGGTATCCGCAGGTGGCGGATTCAGTGTGGTGGGAGGAGAAGTGGAAGTAGAGATGACACACTCACGAGGGCACAGGCCAAAGGTCAGGGAAAATAGCTGAGGTCGTGGAGCTCTAGCGGAGCCAGTCTAGGGCCCAGGCCTCCCTGCTGTACGAGGCAAAGAGGTGATCCATATGCCGCCATCCGTAGATTCTGGACGGCTGGGGCCCTGGATGCCCGGATTTCGGCCTCGTCTACCGAGAAGTGACGCACATGCAGTGTGCCACCGGAGGCTGTGGAGCAGCAGAGGGCAAAATCTTGAAAATGGGGGCTTCAGTTGACTTGGCCTGTGCTCTCCTTTGGCTGAGTGACATCGTGTGTTTCCTAGCAGGTGAAGACATTCGTGGAGAGAGGCGGTTTCCATGCGTGCAGGCAAAGTGTGTGCTGAGATGATGAGTTGCAGGGGAGACCAGGGTGGACTCTCCAGACCCAGAATAGGCCTCTGGCAGGTATGTGTCAATGTTTTCTGCCCATGGCACTCAGCCGGTTATTTGCATAGAATGTTAGGAGCGGAATTAGTAGTCTCCGGAGAGGCTGCCACTTGTCAGCGAGCTTCACCTGGCCAGGTCCCACGGTGATGTCAAGCTTCACCTGGCCAGGTCCGCCCGTGATGTAGCTCCCCAATCAATCACTACTCTCTAGACCTTCCAGATAGACTCCCAGAACTTCTGTCCCCATGGGCAAGCAGTAGAGCCAGAGGCCTTCCCCCTTTGCTCTTTGGTCTCTAGGCCCTCTGTCAGGCACTCCAAGGTGTGAAGTGACAAGGGGGAGAAGGAAGAGATTTCAGAGAACGAAGACAAGCAGAGAGAGAGAGAGAGAGGCAAGAGATGCTGAGTGGGGATGCCTTGCCTACTGATATCCTCAGGAAAGTGGGAAAGAGGTACCTGGCGTGCTCTGCCAATGCCCTGAAGCAGTCCGCACCAGGGGCTCCCTTGTGCCTGCGTAGCCTTTCCCGGGGCGTGCTCAAATCCTGTGGCCACTAGGGGTCATAGGTCACAATGGAGGGCCCTGTGTCATCTGCCTGGCGGGCCGGATCTCTGCCATTGGCTCAGTCTTGTCACCAGGCCCATCCCAAGCTCCGCCCACTCTTGCGGTGGGGGGACTGTCTCTATGGTGATGGCAAAGAAGCCTCAGCCCCGCCCACCTGGCCTTCACTTCACCTACCTGGCCCTCTGACCCTCACTCAGACCTCTGTGTTGATAAAAATCAATGTCCGCCAGTGCCCAGGTGTCAGCATCTGGGATAAAGGATTCGGGACCTTGCCTGGGGCAGAAGGCAGCCTAGGTCAGCGGGTAGCTGGAAGTCTAGTGACTTGTGACACTGCTGCCAGTGACAAATGGTGACTCCCACACTCACATATCCCCTGGTGGCAGAATGCTAGTGATGGGTGGAGAAACATCGCTCCGGAGCACACGTTTAATGGGGCACCAGCCAAAGCAAAGGCCAGGGCCAGTAGTGGACGTCGTGGAGCTGAATGGCGAGCCAGTGAAGGGCCCAAGGATCCCTCCTGTATGTGGCGAACAGGTCATCCGTGTCCCCACGTCCATCAACCATTGCACTGCTGGGGCCCAGGCTGCCAGGATTTCGGCCTTGCCTTCGGAGCCCGGCCACATAGGCAGCCTTGCACCGGAGGCGGGGACGTGTAGACAGCAAAAATTTGGAAACTGGCAGTGTTTCCTCGATTTCCCTGGCATGGGCCTCTTTGAGCGGCTTGCTTTTTTTCCTGGTAGGATAGGGCCCTGACGGAGAAAGGCAGGATTACGTGTGCAGGAAAGGTGTGTGTTGAGAGGGTGATGACGTTGAGACCACGTTGGGATCTTTAGTCCCAGGAAAGGCCCCTGGCGGGTGTGGGTCAATGTTCTCTACCCATCCCCCTTGGCGGGGGGAGGTTTTCACCATACAAAGCAACAGCGCAATTATTCGTCGCCGGAGAGGTTGCATCTGCCCACAAGCTCCCCCTGGCCTGGGTCCGCCCCTACTGTATTGCGCGTGTCAGTCAACAGAAGCTAAGACCTTCCAGAGAGACTACCTGCTATTCTGTCCCCACGGGGAAGCAGTACAGCCAGAAGCCTCCCCCGTTCCATCTCTAGGCTCTCTCTCAGGCCCCTCATACTTGTGATGTGTCTCAGGGGTAGAATGAAGAGATTCCTCTGAGTGAACACATACGTGAGAGGCCACAGATGCTGAGGAAGGGCGCCTTGCCTAGTGATATCCTAGCGTAAGTGGAAAAGAGGTACCTGCCTGCTGTCCCAGTGTGTCGAACGTGTTCACATCAGGGGTTGCCTACTGTGAAGTTATTCCCTGGGTGCCCTGGATTTTGTGGCCAAAGACGCAAGGGGGCGTTGTCTGTCCATGGGTAAAATGGAGGGCTCTGCGGAACTGGCCGGTTAGGCTGGACCTCTCCTATTGGCTGAGTGTTTGTGACTCGTCCCCGTCCGAAGTTCCGCCCAGCCTTCCGGTGGCTGTCACCATGGTGATTGGGAAAGAAGCCTTAGGCCCCACACTCAGCCCTCACCTGGCCTACCTGGCCTCTTTCCCCTCATCTAGACCGCTGTGTAGATGAAAGAAAGGATGTCGGCCAGTGAGCACGTGTCCTGATTTCCTTGGAAGGATTAGGTTCCTTGCCTGGGCAGAAGACAGACAAGGTCAGCCTGAGCCTAGACACCTAGTGACCTGTGACACTGCAGCCAGTGATAGATGTTGATGTCCACGCTCAGGTATCCGCAGGTGGCGGATTCAGTGTGGTGGGAGGAGAAGTGGAAGTAGAGATGACACACTCACGAGGGCACAGGCCAAAGGTCAGGGAAAATAGCTGAGGTCGTGGAGCTCTAGCGGAGCCAGTCTAGGGCCCAGGCCTCCCTGCTGTACGAGGCAAAGAGGTGATCCATATGCCGCCATCCGTAGATTCTGGACGGCTGGGGCCCTGGATGCCCGGATTTCGGCCTCGTCTACCGAGAAGTGACGCACATGCAGTGTGCCACCGGAGGCTGTGGAGCAGCAGAGGGCAAAATCTTGAAAATGGGGGCTTCAGTTGACTTGGCCTGTGCTCTCCTTTGGCTGAGTGACATCGTGTGTTTCCTAGCAGGTGAAGACATTCGTGGAGAGAGGCGGTTTCCATGCGTGCAGGCAAAGTGTGTGCTGAGATGATGAGTTGCAGGGGAGACCAGGGTGGACTCTCCAGACCCAGAATAGGCCTCTGGCAGGTATGTGTCAATGTTTTCTGCCCATGGCACTCAGCCGGTTATTTGCATAGAATGTTAGGAGCGGAATTAGTAGTCTCCGGAGAGGCTGCCACTTGTCAGCGAGCTTCACCTGGCCAGGTCCCACGGTGATGTCAAGCTTCACCTGGCCAGGTCCGCCCGTGATGTAGCTCCCCAATCAATCACTACTCTCTAGACCTTCCAGATAGACTCCCAGAACTTCTGTCCCCATGGGCAAGCAGTAGAGCCAGAGGCCTTCCCCCTTTGCTCTTTGGTCTCTAGGCCCTCTGTCAGGCACTCCAAGGTGTGAAGTGACAAGGGGGAGAAGGAAGAGATTTCAGAGAACGAAGACAAGCAGAGAGAGAGAGAGAGAGGCAAGAGATGCTGAGTGGGGATGCCTTGCCTACTGATATCCTCAGGAAAGTGGGAAAGAGGTACCTGGCGTGCTCTGCCAATGCCCTGAAGCAGTCCGCACCAGGGGCTCCCTTGTGCCTGCGTAGCCTTTCCCGGGGCGTGCTCAAATCCTGTGGCCACTAGGGGTCATAGGTCACAATGGAGGGCCCTGTGTCATCTGCCTGGCGGGCCGGATCTCTGCCATTGGCTCAGTCTTGTCACCAGGCCCATCCCAAGCTCCGCCCACTCTTGCGGTGGGGGGACTGTCTCTATGGTGATGGCAAAGAAGCCTCAGCCCCGCCCACCTGGCCTTCACTTCACCTACCTGGCCCTCTGACCCTCACTCAGACCTCTGTGTTGATAAAAATCAATGTCCGCCAGTGCCCAGGTGTCAGCATCTGGGATAAAGGATTCGGGACCTTGCCTGGGGCAGAAGGCAGCCTAGGTCAGCGGGTAGCTGGAAGTCTAGTGACTTGTGACACTGCTGCCAGTGACAAATGGTGACTCCCACACTCACATATCCCCTGGTGGCAGAATGCTAGTGATGGGTGGAGAAACATCGCTCCGGAGCACACGTTTAATGGGGCACCAGCCAAAGCAAAGGCCAGGGCCAGTAGTGGACGTCGTGGAGCTGAATGGCGAGCCAGTGAAGGGCCCAAGGATCCCTCCTGTATGTGGCGAACAGGTCATCCGTGTCCCCACGTCCATCAACCATTGCACTGCTGGGGCCCAGGCTGCCAGGATTACGGCCTTGCCTTCGGAGCCCGGCCACATAGGCAGCCTTGCACCGGAGGCGGGGACGTGTAGACAGCAAAAATTTGGAAACTGGCAGTGTTTCCTCGATTTCCCTGGCATGGGCCTCTTTGAGCGGCTTGCTTTTTTTCCTGGTAGGATAGGGCCCTGACGGAGAAAGGCAGGATTACGTGTGCAGGAAAGGTGTGTGTTGAGAGGGTGATGACGTTGAGACCACGTTGGGATCTTTAGTCCCAGGAAAGGCCCCTGGCGGGTGTGGGTCAATGTTCTCTACCCATCCCCCTTGGCGGGGGGAGGTTTTCACCATACAAAGCAACAGCGCAATTATTCGTCGCCGGAGAGGTTGCATCTGCCCACAAGCTCCCCCTGGCCTGGGTCCGCCCCTACTGTATTGCGCGTGTCAGTCAACAGAAGCTAAGACCTTCCAGAGAGACTACCTGCTATTCTGTCCCCACGGGGAAGCAGTACAGCCAGAAGCCTCCCCCGTTCCATCTCTAGGCTCTCTCTCAGGCCCCTCATACTTGTGATGTGTCTCAGGGGTAGAATGAAGAGATTCCTCTGAGTGAACACATACGTGAGAGGCCACAGATGCTGAGGAAGGGCGCCTTGCCTAGTGATATCCTAGCGTAAGTGGAAAAGAGGTACCTGCCTGCTGTCCCAGTGTGTCGAACGTGTTCACATCAGGGGTTGCCTACTGTGAAGTTATTCCCTGGGTGCCCTGGATTTTGTGGCCAAAGACGCAAGGGGGCGTTGTCTGTCCATGGGTAAAATGGAGGGCTCTGCGGAACTGGCCGGTTAGGCTGGACCTCTCCTATTGGCTGAGTGTTTGTGACTCGTCCCCGTCAGAAGGTCCGCCCAGCCTTCTGGTGGCTGTCACCATGGTGATTGGGAAAGAAGCCTTAGGCCCCACACTCAGCCCTCACCTGGCCTACCCGGCCTCTTTCCCCTCATCTAGACCGCTGTGTAGATGAAAGAAAGGATGTCGGCCAGTGAGCACGTGTCCTGATTTCCTTGGAAGGATTAGGTTCCTTGCCTGGGCAGAAGACAGCCAAGGTCAGCCTGAGCCTAGACACCTAGTGACCTGTGACACTGCAGCCAGTGATAGATGTTGATGTCCACGCTCAGGTATCCGCAGGTGGCGGATTCAGTGTGGTGGGAGGAGAAGTGGAAGTAGAGATGACACACTCACGAGGGCACAGGCCAAAGGTCAGGGAAAATAGCTGAGGTCGTGGAGCTCTAGCGGAGCCAGTCTAGGGCCCAGGCCTCCCTGCTGTACGAGGCAAAGAGGTGATCCATATGCCGCCATCCGTAGATTCTGGACGGCTGGGGCCCTGGATGCCCGGATTTCGGCCTCGTCTACCGAGAAGTGACGCACATGCAGTGTGCCACCGGAGGCTGTGGAGCAGCAGAGGGCAAAATCTTGAAAATGGGGGCTTCAGTTGACTTGGCCTGTGCTCTCCTTTGGCTGAGTGACATCGTGTGTTTCCTAGCAGGTGAAGACATTCGTGGAGAGAGGCGGTTTCCATGCGTGCAGGCAAAGTGTGTGCTGAGATGATGAGTTGCAGGGGAGACCAGGGTGGACTCTCCAGACCCAGAATAGGCCTCTGGCAGGTATGTGTCAATGTTTTCTGCCCATGGCACTCAGCCGGTTATTTGCATAGAATGTTAGGAGCGGAATTAGTAGTCTCCGGAGAGGCTGCCACTTGTCAGCGAGCTTCACCTGGCCAGGTCCCACGGTGATGTCAAGCTTCACCTGGCCAGGTCCGCCCGTGATGTAGCTCCCCAATCAATCACTACTCTCTAGACCTTCCAGATAGACTCCCAGAACTTCTGTCCCCATGGGCAAGCAGTAGAGCCAGAGGCCTTCCCCCTTTGCTCTTTGGTCTCTAGGCCCTCTGTCAGGCACTCCAAGGTGTGAAGTGACAAGGGGGAGAAGGAAGAGATTTCAGAGAACGAAGACAAGCAGAGAGAGAGAGAGAGAGGCAAGAGATGCTGAGTGGGGATGCCTTGCCTACTGATATCCTCAGGAAAGTGGGAAAGAGGTACCTGGCGTGCTCTGCCAATGCCCTGAAGCAGTCCGCACCAGGGGCTCCCTTGTGCCTGCGTAGCCTTTCCCGGGGCGTGCTCAAATCCTGTGGCCACTAGGGGTCATAGGTCACAATGGAGGGCCCTGTGTCATCTGCCTGGCGGGCCGGATCTCTGCCATTGGCTCAGTCTTGTCACCAGGCCCATCCCAAGCTCCGCCCACTCTTGCGGTGGGGGGACTGTCTCTATGGTGATGGCAAAGAAGCCTCAGCCCCGCCCACCTGGCCTTCACTTCACCTACCTGGCCCTCTGACCCTCACTCAGACCTCTGTGTTGATAAAAATCAATGTCCGCCAGTGCCCAGGTGTCAGCATCTGGGATAAAGGATTCGGGACCTTGCCTGGGGCAGAAGGCAGCCTAGGTCAGCGGGTAGCTGGAAGTCTAGTGACTTGTGACACTGCTGCCAGTGACAAATGGTGACTCCCACACTCACATATCCCCTGGTGGCAGAATGCTAGTGATGGGTGGAGAAAGATCGCTCCGGAGCACACGTTTAATGGGGCACCAGCCAAAGCAAAGGCCAGGGCCAGTAGTGGACGTCGTGGAGCTGAATGGCGAGCCAGTGAAGGGCCAAAGGATCCCTCCTGTATGTGGCGAACAGGTCATCCGTGTCCCCACGTCCATCAACCATTGCACTGCTGGGGCCCAGGCTGCCAGGATTTCGGCCTTGCCTTCGGAGCCCGGCCACATAGGCAGCCTTGCACCGGAGGCGGGGACGTGTAGACAGCAAAAATTTGGAAACTGGCAGTGTTTCCTCGATTTCCCTGGCATCGGCCTTTTTGAGCGGCTTGCTTTTTTTCCTGGTAGGATAGGGCCCTGACGGAGAAAGGCAGGATTACGTGTGCAGGAATGGTGTGTGTTGAGAGGGTGACGACGTTGAGACCACGTTGGGATCTTTAGTCCCAGGAAAGGCCCCTGGCGGGTGTGGGTCAATGTTCTCTACCCATCCCCCTTGGCGGGGGGAGGTTTTCACCATACAAAGCAGCAGCGCAATTATTCGTCGCCGGAGAGGTTGCATCTGCCCACAAGCTCCCCCTGGCCAGGGTCCGCCCCTACTGTATTGCGCGTGTCAGTCAACAGAAGCTAAGACCTTCCAGAGAGACTACCTGCTATTCTGTCCCCACGGGGAAGCAGTACAGCCAGAAGCCTCCCCCGTTCCATCTCTAGGCTCTCTCTCAGGCCCCTCATTCTTGTGATGTGTCTCAGGGGTAGAATGAAGAGATTCCTCTGAGTGAACACATACGTGAGAGGCCACAGATGCTGAGGAAGGGCGCCTTGCCTAGTGATATCCTAGCGTAAGTGGAAAAGAGGTACCTGCCTGCTGTCCCAGTGTGTCGAACGTGTTCACATCAGGGGTTGCCTACTGTGAAGTTATTCCCTGGGTGCCCTGGATTTTGTGGCCAAAGACGCAAGGGGCCGTTGTCTGTCCATGGGTAAAATGGAGGGCTCTGCGGAACTGGCCGGTTAGGCTGGACCTCTCCTATTGGCTGAGTGTTTGTGACTCGTCCCCGTCCGAAGTTCCGCCCAGCCTTCCGGTGGCTGTCACCATGGTGATTGGGAAAGAAGCCTTAGGCCCCACACTCAGCCCTCACCTGGCCTACCTGGCCTCTTTCCCCTCATCTAGACCGCTGTGTAGATGAAAGAAAGGATGTCGGCCAGTGAGCACGTGTCCTGATTTCCTTGGAAGGATTAGGTTCCTTGCCTGGGCAGAAGACAGACAAGGTCAGCCTGAGCCTAGACACCTAGTGACCTGTGACACTGCAGCCAGTGATAGATGTTGATGTCCACGCTCAGGTATCCGCAGGTGGCGGATTCAGTGTGGTGGGAGGAGAAGTGGAAGTAGAGATGACACACTCAGGAGGGCACAGGCCAAAGGTCAGGGAAAATAGCTGAGGTCGTGGAGCTCTAGCGGAGCCAGTCTAGGGCCCAGGCCTCCCTGCTGTACGAGGCAAAGAGGTGATCCATATGCCGCCATCCGTAGATTCTGGACGGCTGGGGCCCTGGATGCCCGGATTTCGGCCTCGTCTACCGAGAAGTGACGCACATGCAGTGTGCCACTGGAGGCTGTGGAGCAGCAGAGGGCAAAATCTTGAAAATGGGGGCTTCAGTTGACTTGGCCTGTGCTCTCCTTTGGCTGAGTGACATCGTGTGTTTCCTAGCAGGTGAAGACATTCGTGGAGAGAGGCGGTTTCCATGCGTGCAGGCAAAGTGTGTGCTGAGATGATGAGTTGCAGGGGAGACCAGGGTGGACTCTCCAGACCCAGAATAGGCCTCTGGCAGGTATGTGTCAATGTTTTCTGCCCATGGCACTCAGCCGGTTATTTGCATAGAATGTTAGGAGCGGAATTAGTAGTCTCCGGAGAGGCTGCCACTTGTCAGCGAGCTTCACCTGGCCAGGTCCCACGGTGATGTCAAGCTTCACCTGGCCAGGTCCGCCCGTGATGTAGCTCCCCAATCAATCACTACTCTCTAGACCTTCCAGAGAGACTTCCAGAACTTCTGTCCCCATGGGCAAGCAGTAGAGCCAGAGGCCTTCCCCCTTTGCTCTTTGGTCTCTAGGCCCTCTGTCAGGCACTCCAAGGTGTGAAGTGACAAGGGGGAGAAGGAAGAGATTTCAGAGAACGAAGACAAGCAGAGAGAGAGAGAGAGAGGCAAGAGATGCTGAGTGGGGATGCCTTGCCTACTGATATCCTCAGGAAAGTGGGAAAGAGGTACCTGGCGTGCTCTGCCAATGCCCTGAAGCAGTCCGCACCAGGGGCTCCCTTGTGCCTGCGTAGCCTTTCCCGGGGCGTGCTCAAATCCTGTGGCCACTAGGGGTCATAGGTCCCAATGGAGGGCCCTGTGTCATCTGCCTGGCGGGCCGGATCTCTGCCATTGGCTCAGTCTTGTCACCAGGCCCATCCCAAGCTCCGCCCACTCTTGCGGTGGGGGGACTGTCTCTATGGTGATGGCAAAGAAGCCTCAGCCCCGCCCACCTGGCCTTCACTTCACCTACCTGGCCCTCTGACCCTCACTCAGACCTCTGTGTTGATAAAAATCAATGTCCGCCAGTGCCCAGGTGTCAGCATCTGGGATAAAGGATTCGGGACCTTGCCTGGGGCAGAAGGCAGCCTAGGTCAGCGGGTAGCTGGAAGTCTAGTGACTTGTGACACTGCTGCCAGTGACAAATGGTGACTCCCACACTCACATATCCCCTGGTGGCAGAATGCTAGTGATGGGTGGAGAAAGATCGCTCCGGAGCACACGTTTAATGGGGCACCAGCCAAAGCAAAGGCCAGGGCCAGTAGTGGACGTCGTGGAGCTGAATGGCGAGCCAGTGAAGGGCCCAAGGATCCCTCCTGTATGTGGCGAACAGGTCATCCGTGTCCCCACGTCCATCAACCATTGCACTGCTGGGGCCCAGGCTGCCAGGATTTCGGCCTTGCCTTCGGAGCCCGGCCACATAGGCAGCCTTGCACCGGAGGCGGGGACGTGTAGACAGCAAAAATTTGGAAACTGGCAGTGTTTCCTCGATTTCCCTGGCATCGGCCTTTTTGAGCGGCTTGCTTTTTTTCCTGGTAGGATAGGGCCCTGACGGAGAAAGGCAGGATTACGTGTGCAGGAAAGGTGTGTGTTGAGAGGGTGACGACGTTGAGACCACGTTGGGATCTTTAGTCCCAGGAAAGGCCCCTGGCGGGTGTGGGTCAATGTTCTCTACCCATCCCCCTTGGCGGGGGGAGGTTTTCACCATACAAAGCAGCAGCGCAATTATTCGTCGCCGGAGAGGTTGCATCTGCCCACAAGCTCCCCCTGGCCAGGGTCCGCCCCTACTGTATTGCGCGTGTCAGTCAACAGAAGCTAAGACCTTCCAGAGAGACTACCTGCTATTCTGTCCCCACGGGGAAGCAGTACAGCCAGAAGCCTCCCCCGTTCCATCTCTAGGCTCTCTCTCAGGCCCCTCATACTTGTGATGTGTCTCAGGGGTAGAATGAAGAGATTCCTCTGAGTGAACACATACGTGAGAGGCCACAGATGCTGAGGAAGGGCGCCTTGCCTAGTGATATCCTAGCGTAAGTGGAAAAGAGGTACCTGCCTGCTGTCCCAGTGTGTCGAACGTGTTCACATCAGGGGTTGCCTACTGTGAAGTTATTCCCTGGGTGCCCTGGATTTTGTGGCCAAAGACGCAAGGGGCCGTTGTCTGTCCATGGGTAAAATGGAGGGCTCTGCGGAACTGGCCGGTTAGGCTGGACCTCTCCTATTGGCTGAGTGTTTGTGACTCGTCCCCGTCCGAAGTTCCGCCCAGCCTTCCGGTGGCTGTCACCATGGTGATTGGGAAAGAAGCCTTAGGCCCCACACTCAGCCCTCACCTGGCCTACCTGGCCTCTTTCCCCTCATCTAGACCGCTGTGTGGATGAAAGAAAGGATGTCGGCCAGTGAGCACGTGTCCTGATTTCCTTGGAAGGATTAGGTTCCTTGCCTGGGCAGAAGACAGCCAAGGTCAGCCTGAGTCTAGACACCTAGTGACCTGTGACACTGCAGCCAGTGATAGATGTTGATGTCCACGCTCAGGTATCCGCAGGTGGCGGATTCAGTGTGGTGGGAAGAGAAGTGGAAGTAGAGATGACACACTCACGAGGGCACGGTCCAAAGGTCAGGGAAAATAGCTGAGGTCGTGGAGCTCTAGCGGAGCCAGTCTAGGGCCCAGGCCTCCCTGCTGTACGAGGCAAAGAGGTGATCCATATGCCGCCATCCGTAGATTCTGGACGGCTGGGGCCCTGGATGCCCGGATTTCGGCCTCGTCTACCGAGAAGTGACGCACATGCAGTGTGCCACCGGAGGCTGTGGAGCAGCAGAGGGCAAAATCTTGAAAATGGGGGCTTCAGTTGACTTGGCCTGTGCTCTCCTTTGGCTGAGTGACATCGTGTGTTTCCTAGCAGGTGAAGACATTCGTGGAGAGAGGCGGTTTCCATGCGTGCAGGCAAAGTGTGTGCTGAGATGATGAGTTGCAGGGGAGACCAGGGTGGACTCTCCAGACCCAGAATAGGCCTCTGGCAGGTATGTGTCAATGTTTTCTGCCCATGGCACTCAGCCGGTTATTTGCATAGAATGTTAGGAGCGGAATTAGTAGTCTCCGGAGAGGCTGCCACTTGTCAGCGAGCTTCACCTGGCCAGGTCCCACGGTGATGTCAAGCTTCACCTGGCCAGGTCCGCCCGTGATGTAGCTCCCCAATCAATCACTACTCTCTAGACCTTCCAGATAGACTCCCAGAACTTCTGTCCCCATGGGCAAGCAGTAGAGCCAGAGGCCTTCCCCCTTTGCTCTTTGGTCTCTAGGCCCTCTGTCAGGCACTCCAAGGTGTGAAGTGACAAGGGGGAGAAGGAAGAGATTTCAGAGAACGAAGACAAGCAGAGAGAGAGAGAGAGAGGCAAGAGATGCTGAGTGGGGATGCCTTGCCTACTGATATCCTCAGGAAAGTGGGAAAGAGGTACCTGGCGTGCTCTGCCAATGCCCTGAAGCAGTCCGCACCAGGGGCTCCCTTGTGCCTGCGTAGCCTTTCCCGGGGCGTGCTCAAATCCTGTGGCCACTAGGGGTCATAGGTCACAATGGAGGGCCCTGTGTCATCTGCCTGGCGGGCCGGATCTCTGCCATTGGCTCAGTCTTGTCACCAGGCCCATCCCAAGCTCCGCCCACTCTTGCGGTGGGGGGACTGTCTCTATGGTGATGGCAAAGAAGCCTCAGCCCCGCCCACCTGGCCTTCACTTCACCTACCTGGCCCTCTGACCCTCACTCAGACCTCTGTGTTGATAAAAATCAATGTCCGCCAGTGCCCAGGTGTCAGCATCTGGGATAAAGGATTCGGGACCTTGCCTGGGGCAGAAGGCAGCCTAGGTCAGCGGGTAGCTGGAAGTCTAGTGACTTGTGACACTGCTGCCAGTGACAAATGGTGACTCCCACACTCACATATCCCCTGGTGGCAGAATGCTAGTGATGGGTGGAGAAAGATCGCTCCGGAGCACACGTTTAATGGGGCACCAGCCAAAGCAAAGGCCAGGGCCAGTAGTGGACGTCGTGGAGCTGAATGGCGAGCCAGTGAAGGGCCCAAGGATCCCTCCTGTATGTGGCGAACAGGTCATCCGTGTCCCCACGTCCATCAACCATTGCACTGCTGGGGCCCAGGCTGCCAGGATTTCGGCCTTGCCTTCGGAGCCCGGCCACATAGGCAGCCTTGCACCGGAGGCGGGGACGTGTAGACAGCAAAAATTTGGAAACTGGCAGTGTTTCCTCGATTTCCCTGGCATGGGCCTCTTTGAGCGGCTTGCTTTTTTTCCTGGTAGCATAGGGCCCTGACGGAGAAAGGCGGGATTACGTGTGCAGGAAAGGTGTGTGTTGAGAGGGTGACGACGTTGAGACCACGTTGGGATCTTTAGTCCCAGGAAAGGCCCCTGGCGGGTGTGGGTCAATGTTCTCTACCCATCCCCCTTGGCGGGGGGAGGTTTTCACCATACAAAGCAGCAGCGCAATTATTCGTCGCCGGAGAGGTTGCATCTGCCCACAAGCTCCCCCTGGCCAGGGTCCGCCCCTACTGTATTGCGCGTGTCAGTCAACAGAAGCTAAGACCTTCCAGAGAGACTACCTGCTATTCTGTCCCCACGGGGAAGCAGTACAGCCAGAAGCCTCCCCCGTTCCATCTCTAGGCTCTCTCTCAGGCCCCTCATACTTGTGATGTGTCTCAGGGGTAGAATGAAGAGATTCCTCTGAGTGAACACATACGTGAGAGGCCACAGATGCTGAGGAAGGGCGCCTTGCCTAGTGATATCCTAGCGTAAGTGGAAAAGAGGTACCTGCCTGCTGTCCCAGTGTGTCGAACGTGTTCACATCAGGGGTTGCCTACTGTGAAGTTATTCCCTGGGTGCCCTGGATTTTGTGGCCAAAGACGCAAGGGGCCGTTGTCTGTCCATGGGTAAAATGGAGGGCTCTGCGGAACTGGCCGGTTAGGCTGGACCTCTCCTATTGGCTGAGTGTTTGTGACTCGTCCCCGTCCGAAGTTCCGCCCAGCCTTCCGGTGGCTGTCACCATGGTGATTGGGAAAGAAGCCTTAGGCCCCACACTCAGCCCTCACCTGGCCTACCTGGCCTCTTTCCCCTCATCTAGACCGCTGTGTGGATGAAAGAAAGGATGTCGGCCAGTGAGCACGTGTCCTGATTTCCTTGGAAGGATTAGGTTCCTTGCCTGGGCAGAAGACAGCCAAGGTCAGCCTGAGCCTAGACACCTAGTGACCTGTGACACTGCAGCCAGTGATAGATGTTGATGTCCACGCTCAGGTATCCGCAGGTGGCGGATTCAGTGTGGTGGGAAGAGAAGTGGAAGTAGAGATGACACACTCACGAGGGCACGGTCCAAAGGTCAGGGAAAATAGCTGAGGTCGTGGAGCTCTAGCGGAGCCAGTCTAGGGCCCAGGCCTCCCTGCTGTACGAGGCAAAGAGGTGATCCATATGCCGCCATCCGTAGATTCTGGACGGCTGGGGCCCTGGATGCCCGGATTTCGGCCTCGTCTACCGAGAAGTGACGCACATGCAGTGTGCCACCGGAGGCTGTGGAGCAGCAGAGGGCAAAATCTTGAAAATGGGGGCTTCAGTTGACTTGGCCTGTGCTCTCCTTTGGCTGAGTGACATCGTGTGTTTCCTAGCAGGTGAAGACATTCGTGGAGAGAGGCGGTTTCCATGCGTGCAGGCAAAGTGTGTGCTGAGATGATGAGTTGCAGGGGAGACCAGGGTGGACTCTCCAGACCCAGAATAGGCCTCTGGCAGGTATGTGTCAATGTTTTCTGCCCATGGCACTCAGCCGGTTATTTGCATAGAATGTTAGGAGCGGAATTAGTAGTCTCCGGAGAGGCTGCCACTTGTCAGCGAGCTTCACCTGGCCAGGTCCCACGGTGATGTCAAGCTTCACCTGGCCAGGTCCGCCCGTGATGTAGCTCCCCAATCAATCACTACTCTCTAGACCTTCCAGATAGACTCCCAGAACTTCTGTCCCCATGGGCAAGCAGTAGAGCCAGAGGCCTTCCCCCTTTGCTCTTTGGTCTCTAGGCCCTCTGTCAGGCACTCCAAGGTGTGAAGTGACAAGGGGGAGAAGGAAGAGATTTCAGAGAACGAAGACAAGCAGAGAGAGAGGCAAGAGATGCTGAGTGGGGATGCCTTGCCTACTGATATCCTCAGGAAAGTGGGAAAGAGGTACCTGGCGTGCTCTGCCAATGCCCTGAAGCAGTCCGCACCAGGGGCTCCCTTGTGCCTGCGTAGCCTTTCCCGGGGCGTGCTCAAATCCTGTGGCCACTAGGGGTCATAGGTCACAATGGAGGGCCCTGTGTCATCTGCCTGGCGGGCCGGATCTCTGCCATTGGCTCAGTCTTGTCACCAGGCCCATCCCAAGCTCCGCCCACTCTTGCGGTGGGGGGACTGTCTCTATGGTGATGGCAAAGAAGCCTCAGCCCCGCCCACCTGGCCTTCACTTCACCTACCTGGCCCTCTGACCCTCACTCAGACCTCTGTGTTGATAAAAATCAATGTCCGCCAGTGCCCAGGTGTCAGCATCTGGGATAAAGGATTCGGGACCTTGCCTGGGGCAGAAGGCAGCCTAGGTCAGCGGGTAGCTGGAAGTCTAGTGACTTGTGACACTGCTGCCAGTGACAAATGGTGACTCCCACACTCACATATCCCCTGGTGGCAGAATGCTAGTGATGGGTGGAGATAGATCGCTCCGGAGCACACGTTTAATGGGGCACCAGCCAAAGCAAAGGCCAGGGCCAGTAGTGGACGTCGTGGAGCTGAATGGCGAGCCAGTGAAGGGCCCAAGGATCCCTCCTGTATGTGGCGAACAGGTCATCCGTGTCCCCACGTCCATCAACCATTGCACTGCTGGGGCCCAGGCTGCCAGGATTTCGGCCTTGCCTTCGGAGCCCGGCCACATAGGCAGCCTTGCACCGGAGGCGGGGACGTGTAGACAGCAAAAATTTGGAAACTGGCAGTGTTTCCTCGATTTCCCTGGCATGGGCCTCTTTGAGCGGCTTGCTTTTTTTCCTGGTAGCATAGGGCCCTGACGGAGAAAGGCGGGATTACGTGTGCAGGAAAGGTGTGTGTTGAGAGGGTGACGACGTTGAGACCACGTTGGGATCTTTAGTCCCAGGAAAGGCCCCTGGCGGGTGTGGGTCAATGTTCTCTACCCATCCCCTTTGGCGGGGGGAGGTTTTCACCATACAAAGCAGCAGCGCAATTATTCGTCGCCGGAGAGGTTGCATCTGCCCACAAGCTCCCCCTGGCCAGGGTCCGCCCCTACTGTATTGCGCGTGTCAGTCAACAGAAGCTAAGACCTTCCAGAGAGACTACCTGCTATTCTGTCCCCACGGGGAAGCAGTACAGCCAGAAGCCTCCCCCGTTCCATCTCTAGGCTCTCTCTCAGGCCCCTCATACTTGTGATGTGTCTCAGGGGTAGAATGAAGAGATTCCTCTGAGTGAACACATACGTGAGAGGCCACAGATGCTGAGGAAGGGCGCCTTGCCTAGTGATATCCTAGCGTAAGTGGAAAAGAGGTACCTGCCTGCTGTCCCAGTGTGTCGAACGTGTTCACATCAGGGGTTGCCTACTGTGAAGTTATTCCCTGGGTGCCCTGGATTTTGTGGCCAAAGACGCAAGGGGCCGTTGTCTGTCCATGGGTAAAATGGAGGGCTCTGCGGAACTGGCCGGTTAGGCTGGACCTCTCCTATTGGCTGAGTGTTTGTGACTCGTCCCCGTCCGAAGTTCCGCCCAGCCTTCCGGTGGCTGTCACCATGGTGATTGGGAAAGAAGCCTTAGGCCCCACACTCAGCCCTCACCTGGCCTACCTGGCCTCTTTCCCCTCATCTAGACCGCTGTGTGGATGAAAGAAAGGATGTCGGCCAGTGAGCACGTGTCCTGATTTCCTTGGAAGGATTAGGTTCCTTGCCTGGGCAGAAGACAGCCAAGGTCAGCCTGAGTCTAGACACCTAGTGACCTGTGACACTGCAGCCAGTGATAGATGTTGATGTCCACGCTCAGGTATCCGCAGGTGGCGGATTCAGTGTGGTGGGAAGAGAAGTGGAAGTAGAGATGACACACTCACGAGGGCACGGTCCAAAGGTCAGGGAAAATAGCTGAGGTCGTGGAGCTCTAGCGGAGCCAGTCTAGGGCCCAGGCCTCCCTGCTGTACGAGGCAAAGAGGTGATCCATATGCCGCCATCCGTAGATTCTGGACGGCTGGGGCCCTGGATGCCCGGATTTCGGCCTCGTCTACCGAGAAGTGACGCACATGCAGTGTGCCACCGGAGGCTGTGGAGCAGCAGAGGGCAAAATCTTGAAAATGGGGGCTTCAGTTGACTTGGCCTGTGCTCTCCTTTGGCTGAGTGACATCGTGTGTTTCCTAGCAGGTGAAGACATTCGTGGAGAGAGGCGGTTTCCATGCGTGCAGGCAAAGTGTGTGCTGAGATGATGAGTTGCAGGGGAGACCAGGGTGGACTCTCCAGACCCAGAATAGGCCTCTGGCAGGTATGTGTCAATGTTTTCTGCCCATGGCACTCAGCCGGTTATTTGCATAGAATGTTAGGAGCGGAATTAGTAGTCTCCGGAGAGGCTGCCACTTGTCAGCGAGCTTCACCTGGCCAGGTCCCACGGTGATGTCAAGCTTCACCTGGCCAGGTCCGCCCGTGATGTAGCTCCCCAATCAATCACTACTCTCTAGACCTTCCAGATAGACTCCCAGAACTTCTGTCCCCATGGGCAAGCAGTAGAGCCAGAGGCCTTCCCCCTTTGCTCTTTGGTCTCTAGGCCCTCTGTCAGGCACTCCAAGGTGTGAAGTGACAAGGGGGAGAAGGAAGAGATTTCAGAGAACGAAGACAAGCAGAGAGAGAGGCAAGAGATGCTGAGTGGGGATGCCTTGCCTACTGATATCCTCAGGAAAGTGGGAAAGAGGTACCTGGCGTGCTCTGCCAATGCCCTGAAGCAGTCCGCACCAGGGGCTCCCTTGTGCCTGCGTAGCCTTTCCCGGGGCGTGCTCAAATCCTGTGGCCACTAGGGGTCATAGGTCCCAATGGAGGGCCCTGTGTCATCTGCCTGGCGGGCCGGATCTCTGCCATTGGCTCAGTCTTGTCACCAGGCCCATCCCAAGCTCCGCCCACTCTTGCGGTGGGGGGACTGTCTCTATGGTGATGGCAAAGAAGCCTCAGCCCCGCCCACCTGGCCTTCACTTCACCTACCTGGCCCTCTGACCCTCACTCAGACCTCTGTGTTGATAAAAATCAATGTCCGCCAGTGCCCAGGTGTCAGCATCTGGGATAAAGGATTCGGGACCTTGCCTGGGGCAGAAGGCAGCCTAGGTCAGCGGGTAGCTGGAAGTCTAGTGACTTGTGACACTGCTGCCAGTGACAAATGGTGACTCCCACACTCACATATCCCCTGGTGGCAGAATGCTAGTGATGGGTGGAGAAAGATCGCTCCGGAGCACACGTTTAATGGGGCACCAGCCAAAGCAAAGGCCAGGGCCAGTAGTGGACGTCGTGGAGCTGAATGGCGAGCCAGTGAAGGGCCCAAGGATCCCTCCTGTATGTGGCGAACAGGTCATCCGTGTCCCCACGTCCATCAACCATTGCACTGCTGGGGCCCAGGCTGCCAGGATTTCGGCCTTGCCTTCGGAGCCCGGCCACATAGGCAGCCTTGCACCGGAGGCGGGGACGTGTAGACAGCAAAAATTTGGAAACTGGCAGTGTTTCCTCGATTTCCCTGGCATCGGCCTTTTTGAGCGGCTTGCTTTTTTTCCTGGTAGCATAGGGCCCTGACGGAGAAAGGCGGGATTACGTGTGCAGGAAAGGTGTGTGTTGAGAGGGTGACGACGTTGAGACCACGTTGGGATCTTTAGTCCCAGGAAAGGCCCCTGGCGGGTGTGGGTCAATGTTCTCTACCCATCCCCCTTGGCGGGGGGAGGTTTTCACCATACAAAGCAGCAGCGCAATTATTCGTCGCCGGAGAGGTTGCATTTGCCCACAAGCTCCCCCTGGCCAGGGTCCGCCCCTACTGTATTGCGCGTGTCAGTCAACAGAAGCTAAGACCTTCCAGAGAGACTACCTGCTATTCTGTCCCCACGGGGAAGCAGTACAGCCAGAAGCCTCCCCCGTTCCATCTCTAGGCTCTCTCTCAGGCCCCTCATACTTGTGATGTGTCTCAGGGGTAGAATGAAGAGATTCCTCTGAGTGAACACATACGTGAGAGGCCACAGATGCTGAGGAAGGGCGCCTTGCCTAGTGATATCCTAGCGTAAGTGGAAAAGAGGTACCTGCCTGCTGTCCCAGTGTGTTGAACGTGTTCACATCAGGGGTTGCCTACTGTGAAGTTATTCCCTGGGTGCCCTGGATTTTGTGGCCAAAGACGCAAGGGGCCGTTGTCTGTCCATGGGTAAAATGGAGGGCTCTGCGGAACTGGCCGGTTAGGCTGGACCTCTCCTATTGGCTGAGTGTTTGTGACTCGTCCCCGTCCGAAGTTCCGCCCAGCCTTCCGGTGGCTGTCACCATGGTGATTGGGAAAGAAGCCTTAGGCCCCACACTCAGCCCTCACCTGGCCTACCTGGCCTCTTTCCCCTCATCTAGACCGCTGTGTGGATGAAAGAAAGGATGTCGGCCAGTGAGCACGTGTCCTGATTTCCTTGGAAGGATTAGGTTCCTTGCCTGGGCAGAAGACAGCCAAGGTCAGCCTGAGTCTAGACACCTAGTGACCTGTGACACTGCAGCCAGTGATAGATGTTGATGTCCACGCTCAGGTATCCGCAGGTGGCGGATTCAGTGTGGTGGGAAGAGAAGTGGAAGTAGAGATGACACACTCACGAGGGCACGGTCCAAAGGTCAGGGAAAATAGCTGAGGTCGTGGAGCTCTAGCGGAGCCAGTCTAGGGCCCAGGCCTCCCTGCTGTACGAGGCAAAGAGGTGATCCATATGCCGCCATCCGTAGATTCTGGACGGCTGGGGCCCTGGATGCCCGGATTTCGGCCTCGTCTACCGAGAAGTGACGCACATGCAGTGTGCCACCGGAGGCTGTGGAGCAGCAGAGGGCAAAATCTTGAAAATGGGGGCTTCAGTTGACTTGGCCTGTGCTCTCCTTTGGCTGAGTGACATCGTGTGTTTCCTAGCAGGTGAAGACATTCGTGGAGAGAGGCGGTTTCCATGCGTGCAGGCAAAGTGTGTGCTGAGATGATGAGTTGCAGGGGAGACCAGGGTGGACTCTCCAGACCCAGAATAGGCCTCTGGCAGGTATGTGTCAATGTTTTCTGCCCATGGCACTCAGCCGGTTATTTGCATAGAATGTTAGGAGCGGAATTAGTAGTCTCCGGAGAGGCTGCCACTTGTCAGCGAGCTTCACCTGGCCAGGTCCCACGGTGATGTCAAGCTTCACCTGGCCAGGTCCGCCCGTGATGTAGCTCCCCAATCAATCACTACTCTCTAGACCTTCCAGATAGACTCCCAGAACTTCTCTCCCCATGGGCAAGCAGTAGAGCCAGAGGCCTTCCCCCTTTGCTCTTTGGTCTCTAGGCCCTCTGTCAGGCACTCCAAGGTGTGAAGTGACAAGGGGGAGAAGGAAGAGATTTCAGAGAACGAAGACAAGCAGAGAGAGAGGCAAGAGATGCTGAGTGGGGATGCCTTGCCTACTGATATCCTCAGGAAAGTGGGAAAGAGGTACCTGGCGTGCTCTGCCAATGCCCTGAAGCAGTCCGCACCAGGGGCTCCCTTGTGCCTGCGTAGCCTTTCCCGGGGCGTGCTCAAATCCTGTGGCCACTAGGGGTCATAGGTCACAATGGAGGGCCCTGTGTCATCTGCCTGGCGGGCCGGATCTCTGCCATTGGCTCAGTCTTGTCACCAGGCCCATCCCAAGCTCCGCCCACTCTTGCGGTGGGGGGACTGTCTCTATGGTGATGGCAAAGAAGCCTCAGCCCCGCCCACCTGGCCTTCACTTCACCTACCTGGCCCTCTGACCCTCACTCAGACCTCTGTGTTGATAAAAATCAATGTCCGCCAGTGCCCAGGTGTCAGCATCTGGGATAAAGGATTCGGGACCTTGCCTGGGGCAGAAGGCAGCCTAGGTCAGCGGGTAGCTGGAAGTCTAGTGACTTGTGACACTGCTGCCAGTGACAAATGGTGACTCCCACACTCACATATCCCCTGGTGGCAGAATGCTAGTGATGGGTGGAGAAACATCGCTCCGGAGCACACGTTTAATGGGGCACCAGCCAAAGCAAAGGCCAGGGCCAGTAGTGGACGTCGTGGAGCTGAATGGCGAGCCAGTGAAGGGCCCAAGGATCCCTCCTGTATGTGGCGAACAGGTCATCCGTGTCCCCACGTCCATCAACCATTGCACTGCTGGGGCCCAAGCTGCCAGGATTTCGGCCTTGCCTTCGGAGCCCGGCCACATAGGCAGCCTTGCACCGGAGGCGGGGACGTGTAGACAGCAAAAATTTGGAAACTGGCAGTGTTTCCTCGATTTCCCTGGCATCGGCCTTTTTGAGCGGCTTCCTTTTTTTCCTGGTAGGATAGGGCCCTGACGGAGAAAGGCAGGATTACGTGTGCAGGAAAGGTGTGTGTTGAGAGGGTGACGACGTTGAGACCACGTTGGGATCTTTAGTCCCAGGAAAGGCCCCTGGCGGGTGTGGGTCAATGTTCTCTACCCATCCCCCTTGGCGGGGGGAGGTTTTCACCATACAAAGCAGCAGCGCAATTATTCGTCGCCGGAGAGGTTGCATCTGCCCACAAGCTCCCCCTGGCCAGGGTCCGCCCCTACTGTATTGCGCGTGTCAGTCAACAGAAGCTAAGACCTTCCAGAGAGACTACCTGCTATTCTGTCCCCACGGGGAAGCAGTACAGCCAGAAGCCTCCCCCGTTCCATCTCTAGGCTCTCTCTCAGGCCCCTCATACTTGTGATGTGTCTCAGGGGTAGAATGAAGAGATTCCTCTGAGTGAACACATACGTGAGAGGCCACAGATGCTGAGGAAGGGCGCCTTGCCTAGTGATATCCTAGCGTAAGTGGAAAAGAGGTACCTGCCTGCTGTCCCAGTGTGTCGAACGTGTTCACATCAGGGGTTGCCTACTGTGAAGTTATTCCCTGGGTGCCCTGGATTTTGTGGCCAAAGACGCAAGGGGCCGTTGTCTGTCCATGGGTAAAATGGAGGGCTCTGCGGAACTGGCCGGTTAGGCTGGACCTCTCCTATTGGCTGAGTGTTTGTGACTCGTCCCCGTCCGAAGTTCCGCCCAGCCTTCCGGTGGCTGTCACCATGGTGATTGGGAAAGAAGCCTTAGGCCCCACACTCAGCCCTCACCTGGCCTACCTGGCCTCTTTCCCCTCATCTAGACCGCTGTGTGGATGAAAGAAAGGATGTCGGCCAGTGAGCACGTGTCCTGATTTCCTTGGAAGGATTAGGTTCCTTGCCTGGGCAGAAGACAGACAAGGTCAGCCTGAGTCTAGACACCTAGTGACCTGTGACACTGCAGCCAGTGATAGATGTTGATGTCCACGCTCAGGTATCCGCAGGTGGCGGATTCAGTGTGGTGGGAAGAGAAGTGGAAGTAGAGATGACACACTCACGAGGGCACGGTCCAAAGGTCAGGGAAAATAGCTGAGGTCGTGGAGCTCTAGCGGAGCCAGTCTAGGGCCCAGGCCTCCCTGCTGTACGAGGCAAAGAGGTGATCCATATGCCGCCATCCGTAGATTCTGGACGGCTGGGGCCCTGGATGCCCGGATTTCGGCCTCGTCTACCGAGAAGTGACGCACATGCAGTGTGCCACCGGAGGCTGTGGAGCAGCAGAGGGCAAAATCTTGAAAATGGGGGCTTCAGTTGACTTGGCCTGTGCTCTCCTTTGGCTGAGTGACATCGTGTGTTTCCTAGCAGGTGAAGACATTCGTGGAGAGAGGCGGTTTCCATGCGTGCAGGCAAAGTGTGTGCTGAGATGATGAGTTGCAGGGGAGACCAGGGTGGACTCTCCAGACCCAGAATAGGCCTCTGGCAGGTATGTGTCAATGTTTTCTGCCCATGGCACTCAGCCGGTTATTTGCATAGAATGTTAGGAGCGGAATTAGTAGTCTCCGGAGAGGCTGCCACTTGTCAGCGAGCTTCACCTGGCCAGGTCCCACGGTGATGTCAAGCTTCACCTGGCCAGGTCCGCCCGTGATGTAGCTCCCCAATCAATCACTACTCTCTAGACCTTCCAGATAGACTCCCAGAACTTCTCTCCCCATGGGCAAGCAGTAGAGCCAGAGGCCTTCCCCCTTTGCTCTTTGGTCTCTAGGCCCTCTGTCAGGCACTCCAAGGTGTGAAGTGACAAGGGGGAGAAGGAAGAGATTTCAGAGAACGAAGACAAGCAGAGAGAGAGGCAAGAGATGCTGAGTGGGGATGCCTTGCCTACTGATATCCTCAGGAAAGTGGGAAAGAGGTACCTGGCGTGCTCTGCCAATGCCCTGAAGCAGTCCGCACCAGGGGCTCCCTTGTGCCTGCGTAGCCTTTCCCGGGGCGTGCTCAAATCCTGTGGCCACTAGGGGTCATAGGTCACAATGGAGGGCCCTGTGTCATCTGCCTGGCGGGCCGGATCTCTGCCATTGGCTCAGTCTTGTCACCAGGCCCATCCCAAGCTCCGCCCACTCTTGCGGTGGGGGGACTGTCTCTATGGTGATGGCAAAGAAGCCTCAGCCCCGCCCACCTGGCCTTCACTTCACCTACCTGGCCCTCTGACCCTCACTCAGACCTCTGTGTTGATAAAAATCAATGTCCGCCAGTGCCCAGGTGTCAGCATCTGGGATAAAGGATTCGGGACCTTGCCTGGGGCAGAAGGCAGCCTAGGTCAGCGGGTAGCTGGAAGTCTAGTGACTTGTGACACTGCTGCCAGTGACAAATGGTGACTCCCACACTCACATATCCCCTGGTGGCAGAATGCTAGTGATGGGTGGAGAAAGATCGCTCCGGAGCACACGTTTAATGGGGCACCAGCCAAAGCAAAGGCCAGGGCCAGTAGTGGACGTCGTGGAGCTGAATGGCGAGCCAGTGAAAAGCCCAAGGATCCCTCCGGTATGTGGCGAACAGGTCATCCGTGTCCCCAGGTCCATCAACCATTGCACTGCTGGGGCCCAGGCTGCCAGGATTTCGGCCTTGCCTTTGGAGCCCGGCCACATAGGCAGCCTTGCACCGGAGGCGGGGACGTGTAGACAGCAAAAATTTGGAAACTGGCAGTGTTTCCTCGATTTCCCTGGCATCGGCCTCTTTGAGCGGCTTCCTTTTTTTCCTGGTAGGATAGGGCCCTGACGGAGAAAGGCAGGATTACGTGTGCAGGAAAGGTGTGTGTTGAGAGGGTGACGACGTTGAGACCACGTTGGGATCTTTAGTCCCAGGAAAGGCCCCTGGCGGGTGTGGGTCAATGTTCTCTACCCATCCCCCTTGGCGGGGGGAGGTTTTCACCATACAAAGCAGCAGCGCAATTATTCGTCGCCGGAGAGGTTGCATCTGCCCACAAGCTCCCCCTGGCCAGGGTCCGCCCCTACTGTATTGCGCGTGTCAGTCAACAGAAGCTAAGACCTTCCAGAGAGACTACCTGCTATTCTGTCCCCACGGGGAAGCAGTACAGCCAGAAGCCTCCCCCGTTCCATCTCTAGGCTCTCTCTCAGGCCCCTCATACTTGTGATGTGTCTCAGGGGTAGAATGAAGAGATTCCTCTGAGTGAACACATACGTGAGAGGCCACAGATGCTGAGGAAGGGCGCCTTGCCTAGTGATATCCTAGCGTAAGTGGAAAAGAGGTACCTGCCTGCTGTCCCAGTGTGTCGAACGTGTTCACATCAGGGGTTGCCTACTGTGAAGTTATTCCCTGGGTGCCCTGGATTTTGTGGCCAAAGACGCAAGGGGGCGTTGTCTGTCCATGGGTAAAATGGAGGGCTCTGCGGAACTGGCCGGTCAGGCTGGACCTCTCCTATTGGCTGAGTGTTTGTGACTCGTCCCCGTCCGAAGTTCCGCCCAGCCTTCCGGTGGCTGTCACCATGGTGATTGGGAAAGAAGCCTTAGGCCCCACACTCAGCCCTCACCTGGCCTACCTGGCCTCTTTCCCCTCATCTAGACCGCTGTGTAGATGAAAGAAAGGATGTCGGCCAGTGAGCACGTGTCCTGATTTCCTTGGAAGGATTAGGTTCCTTGCCTGGGCAGAAGACAGCCAAGGTCAGCCTGAGCCTAGACACCTAGTGACCTGTGACACTGCAGCCAGTGATAGATGTTGATGTCCACGCTCAGGTATCCGCAGGTGGTGGATTCAGTGTGGTGGGAAGAGAAGTGGAAGTAGAGATGACACACTCAGGAGGGCACAGGCCAAAGGTCAGGGAAAATAGCTGAGGTCGTGGAGCTCTAGCGGAGCCAGTCTAGGGCCCAGGCCTCCCTGCTGTACGAGGCAAAGAGGTGATCCATATGCCGCCATCCGTAGATTCTGGACGGCTGGGGTCCTGGATGCCCGGATTTCGGCCTCGTCTACCGAGAAGTGACGCACATGCAGTGTGCCACCGGAGGCTGTGGAGCAGCAGAGGGCAAAATCTTGAAAATGGGGGCTTCAGTTGACTTGGCCTGTGCTCTCCTTTGGCTGAGTGACATCGTGTGTTTCCTAGCAGGTGAAGACATTCGTGGAGAGAGGCGGTTTCCATGCGTGCAGGCAAAGTGTGTGCTGAGATGATGAGTTGCAGGGGAGACCAGGGTGGACTCTCCAGACCCAGAATAGGCCTCTGGCAGGTATGTGTCAATGTTTTCTGCCCATGGCACTCAGCCGGTTATTTGCATGGAATGTTAGGAGCGGAATTAGTAGTCTCCGGAGAGGCTGCCACTTGTCAGCGAGCTTCACCTGGCCAGGTCCCACGGTGATGTCAAGCTTCACCTGGCCAGGTCCGCCCGTGATGTAGCTCCCCAATCAATCACTACTCTCTAGACCTTCCAGATAGACTCCCAGAACTTCTGTCCCCATGGGCAAGCAGTAGAGCCAGAGGCCTTCCCCCTTTGCTCTTTGGTCTCTAGGCCCTCTGTCAGGCACTCCAAGGTGTGAAGTGACAAGGGGGAGAAGGAAGAGATTTCAGAGAACGAAGACAAGCAGAGAGAGACAGAGAGAGGCAAGAGATGCTGAGTGGGGATGCCTTGCCTACTGATATCCTCAGGAAAGTGGGAAAGAGGTACCTGGCGTGCTCTGCCAATGCCCTGAAGCAGTCCGCACCAGGGGCTCCCTTGTGCCTGCGTAGCCTTTCCCGGGGCGTGCTCAAATCCTGTGGCCACTAGGGGTCATAGGTCACAATGGAGGGCCCTGTGTCATCTGCCTGGCGGGCCGGATCTCTGCCATTGGCTCAGTCTTGTCACCAGGCCCATCCCAAGCTCCGCCCACTCTTGCGGTGGGGGGACTGTCTCTATGGTGATGGCAAAGAAGCCTCAGCCCCGCCCACCTGGCCTTCACTTCACCTACCTGGCCCTCTGACCCTCACTCAGACCTCTGTGTTGATAAAAATCAATGTCCGCCAGTGCCCAGGTGTCAGCATCTGGGATAAAGGATTCGGGACCTTGCCTGGGGCAGAAGGCAGCCTAGGTCAGCGGGTAGCTGGAAGTCTAGTGACTTGTGACACTGCTGCCAGTGACAAATGGTGACTCCCACACTCACATATCCCCTGGTGGCAGAATGCTAGTGATGGGTGGAGAAACATCGCTCCGGAGCACACGTTTAATGGGGCACCAGCCAAAGCAAAGGCCAGGGACAGTAGTGGACGTGGTGGAGCTGAATGGCGAGCCAGTGAAGGGCCCAAGGATCCCTCCTGTATGTGGCGAACAGGTCATCCGTGTCCCCACGTCCATCAACCATTGCACTGCTGGGGCCCAGGCTGCCAGGATTTCGGCCTTGCCTTCGGAGCCCGGCCACATAGGCAGCCTTGCACCGGAGGCGGGGACGTGTAGACAGCAAAAATTTGGAAACTGGCAGTGTTTCCTCGATTTCCCTGGCATCGGCCTCTTTGAGCGGCTTGCTTTTTTTCCTGGTAGGATAGGGCCCTTACGGAGAAAGGCAGGATTACGTGTGCAGGAAAGGTGTGTGTTGAGAGGGTGACGACGTTGGGACCACGTTGGGATCTTTAGTCCCAGGAAAGGCCCCTGGCGGGTGTGGGTCAATGTTCTCTACCCATGCCCCTTGGCGGGGGGAGGTTTTCACCATACAAAGCAGCAGCGCAATTATTCGTCGCCGGAGAGGTTGCATCTGCCCACAAGCTCACCCTGGCCAGGGTCCGCCCCTACTGTATTGCGCGTGTCAGTCAACAGAAGCTAAGACCTTCCAGAGAGACTACCTGCTATTCTGTCCCCACGGGGAAGCAGTACAGCCAGAAGCCTCCCCCGTTCCATCTCTAGGCTCTCTCTCAGGCCCCTCATACTTGTGATGTGTCTCAGGGGTAGAATGAAGAGATTCCTCTGAGTGAACACATACGTGAGAGGCCACAGATGCTGAGGAAGGGCGCCTTGCCTAGTGATATCCTAGCGTAAGTGGAAAAGAGGTACCTGCCTGCTGTCCCAGTGTGTCGAACGTGTTCACATCAGGGGTTGCCTACTGTGAAGTTATTCCCTGGGTGCCCTGGATTTTGTGGCCAAAGACGCAAGGGGCCGTTGTCTGTCCATGGGTAAAATGGAGGGCTCTGCGGAACTGGCCGGTTAGGCTGGACCTCTCCTATTGGCTGAGTGTTTGTGACTCGTCCCCGTCCGAAGTTCCGCCCAGCCTTCCGGTGGCTGTCACCATGGTGATTGGGAAAGAAGCCTTAGGCCCCACACTCAGCCCTCACCTGGCCTACCTGGCCTCTTTCCCCTCATCTAGACCGCTGTGTGGATGAAAGAAAGGATGTCGGCCAGTGAGCACGTGTCCTGATTTCCTTGGAAGGATTAGGTTCCTTGCCTGGGCAGAAGACAGCCAAGGTCAGCCTGAGCCTAGACACCTAGTGACCTGTGACACTGCAGCCAGTGATAGATGTTGATGTCCACGCTCAGGTATCCGCAGGTGGCGGATTCAGTGTGGTGGGAAGAGAAGTGGAAGTAGAGATGACACACTCACGAGGGCACGGTCCAAAGGTCAGGGAAAATAGCTGAGGTCGTGGAGATCTAGCGGAGCCAGTCTAGGGCCCAGGCCTCCCTGCTGTACGAGGCAAAGAGGTGATCCATATGCCGCCATCCGTAGATTCTGGACGGCTGGGGTCCTGGATGCCCGGATTTCGGCCTCGTCTACCGAGAAGTGACGCACATGCAGTGTGCCACCGGAGGCTGTGGAGCAGCAGAGGGCAAAATCTTGAAAATGGGGGCTTCAGTTGACTTGGCCTGTGCTCTCCTTTGGCTGAGTGACATCGTGTGTTTCCTAGCAGGTGAAGACATTCGTGGAGAGAGGCGGTTTCCATGCGTGCAGGCAAAGTGTGTGCTGAGATGATGAGTTGCAGGGGAGACCAGGGTGGACTCTCCAGACCCAGAATAGGCCTCTGGCAGGTATGTGTCAATGTTTTCTGCCCATGGCACTCAGCCGGTTATTTGCATGGAATGTTAGGAGCGGAATTAGTAGTCTCCGGAGAGGCTGCCACTTGTCAGCGAGCTTCACCTGGCCAGGTCCCACGGTGATGTCAAGCTTCACCTGGCCAGGTCCGCCCGTGATGTAGCTCCCCAATCAATCACTACTCTCTAGACCTTCCAGATAGACTCCCAGAACTTCTGTCCCCATGGGCAAGCAGTAGAGCCAGAGGCCTTTCCCCTTTGCTCTTTGGTCTCTAGGCCCTCTGTCAGGCACTCCAAGGTGTGAAGTGACAAGGGGGAGAAGGAAGAGATTTCAGAGAACGAAGACAAGCAGAGAGAGACAGAGAGAGGCAAGAGATGCTGAGTGGGGATGCCTTGCCTACTGATATCCTCAGGAAAGTGGGAAAGAGGTACCTGGCGTGCTCTGCCAATGCCCTGAAGCAGTCCGCACCAGGGGCTCCCTTGTGCCTGCGTAGCCTTTCCCGGGGCGTGCTCAAATCCTGTGGCCACTAGGGGTCATAGGTCACAATGGAGGGCCCTGTGTCATCTGCCTGGCGGGCCGGATCTCTGCCATTGGCTCAGTCTTGTCACCAGGCCCATCCCAAGCTCCGCCCACTCTTGCGGTGGGGGGACTGTCTCTATGGTGATGGCAAAGAAGCCTCAGCCCCGCCCACCTGGCCTTCACTTCACCTACCTGGCCCTCTGACCCTCACTCAGACCTCTGTGTTGATAAAAATCAATGTCCGCCAGTGCCCAGGTGTCAGCATCTGGGATAAAGGATTCGGGACCTTGCCTGGGGCAGAAGGCAGCCTAGGTCAGCGGGTAGCTGGAAGTCTAGTGACTTGTGACACTGCTGCCAGTGACAAATGGTGACTCCCACACTCACATATCCCCTGGTGGCAGAATGCTAGTGATGGGTGGAGAAAGATCGCTCCGGAGCACACGTTTAATGGGGCACCAGCCAAAGCAAAGGCCAGGGCCAGTAGTGGACGTCGTGGAGCTGAATGGCGAGCCAGTGAAGGGCCCAAGGATCCCTCCTGTATGTGGCGAACAGGTCATCCGTGTCCCCACGTCCATCAACCATTGCACTGCTGGGGCCCAGGCTGCCAGGATTTCGGCCTTGCCTTCGGAGCCCGGCCACATAGGCAGCCTTGCACCGGAGGCGGGGACGTGTAGACAGCAAAAATTTGGAAACTGGCAGTGTTTCCTCGATTTCCCTGGCATCGGCCTTTTTGAGCGGCTTGCTTTTTTTCCTGGTAGGATAGGGCCCTGACGGAGAAAGGCAGGATTACGTGTGCAGGAAAGGTGTGTGTTGAGAGGGTGACGACGTTGAGACCACGTTGGGATCTTTAGTCCCAGGAAAGGCCCCTGGCGGGTGTGGGTCAATGTTCTCTACCCATCCCCCTTGGCGGGGGGAGGTTTTCACCATACAAAGCAGCAGCGCAATTATTCGTCGCCGGAGAGGTTGCATCTGCCCACAAGCTCCCCCTGGCCAGGGTCCGCCCCTACTGTATTGCGCGTGTCAGTCAACAGAAGCTAAGACCTTCCAGAGAGACTACCTGCTATTCTGTCCCCACGGGGAAGCAGTACAGCCAGAAGCCTCCCCTGTTCCATCTCTAGGCTCTCTCTCAGGCCCCTCATACTTGTGATGTGTCTCAGGGGTAGAATGAAGAGATTCCTCTGAGTGAACACATACGTGAGAGGCCACAGATGCTGAGGAAGGGCGCCTTGCCTAGTGATATCCTAGCGTAAGTGGAAAAGAGGTACCTGCCTGCTGTCCCAGTGTGTCGAACGTGTTCACATCAGGGGTTGCCTACTGTGAAGTTATTCCCTGGGTGCCCTGGATTTTGTGGCCAAAGACGCAAGGGGGCGTTGTCTGTCCATGGGTAAAATGGAGGGCTCTGCGGAACTGGCCGGTTAGGCTGGACCTCTCCTATTGGCTGAGTGTTTGTGACTCGTCCCCGTCCGAAGTTCCGCCCAGCCTTCCGGTGGCTGTCACCATGGTGATTGGGAAAGAAGCCTTAGGCCCCACACTCAGCCCTCACCTGGCCTACCTGGCCTCTTTCCCCTCATCTAGACCGCTGTGTAGATGAAAGAAAGGATGTCGGCCAGTGAGCACGTGTCCTGATTTCCTTGGAAGGATTAGGTTCCTTGCCTGGGCAGAAGACAGCCAAGGTCAGCCTGAGCCTAGACACCTAGTGACCTGTGACACTGCAGCCAGTGATAGATGTTGATGTCCACGCTCAGGTATCCGCAGGTGGCGGATTCAGTGTGGTGGGAAGAGAAGTGGAAGTAGAGATGACACACTCACGAGGGCACAGGCCAAAGGTCAGGGAAAATAGCTGAGGTCGTGGAGCTCTAGCGGAGCCAGTCTAGGGCCCAGGCCTCCCTGCTGTACGAGGCAAAGAGGTGATCCATATGCCGCCATCCGTAGATTCTGGACGGCTGGGGCCCTGGATGCCCGGATTTCGGCCTCGTCTACCGAGAAGTGACGCACATGCAGTGTGCCACCGGAGGCTGTGGAGCAGCAGAGGGCAAAATCTTGAAAATGGGGGCTTCAGTTGACTTGGCCTGTGCTCTCCTTTGGCTGAGTGACATCGTGTGTTTCCTAGCAGGTGAAGACATTCGTGGAGAGAGGCGGTTTCCATGCGTGCAGGCAAAGTGTGTGCTGAGATGATGAGTTGCAGGGGAGACCAGGGTGGACTCTCCAGACCCAGAATAGGCCTCTGGCAGGTATGTGTCAATGTTTTCTGCCCATGGCACTCAGCCGGTTATTTGCATAGAATGTTAGGAGCGGAATTAGTAGTCTCCGGAGAGGCTGCCACTTGTCAGCGAGCTTCACCTGGCCAGGTCCCACGGTGATGTCAAGCTTCACCTGGCCAGGTCCGCCCGTGATGTAGCTCCCCAATAAATCACTACTCTCTAGACCTTCCAGATAGACTCCCAGAACTTCTGTCCCCATGGGCAAGCAGTAGAGCCAGAGGCCTTTCCCCTTTGCTCTTTGGTCTCTAGGCCCTCTGTCAGGCACTCCAAGGTGTGAAGTGACAAGGGGGAGAAGGAAGAGATTTCAGAGAACGAAGACAAGCAGAGAGAGACAGAGAGAGGCAAGAGATGCTGAGTGGGGATGCCTTGCCTACTGATATCCTCAGGAAAGTGGGAAAGAGGTACCTGGCGTGCTCTGCCAATGCCCTGAAGCAGTCCGCACCAGGGGCTCCCTTGTGCCTGCGTAGCCTTTCCCGGGGCGTGCTCAAATCCTGTGGCCACTAGGGGTCATAGGTCCCAAAGGAGGGCCCTGTGTCATCTGCCTGGCGGGCCGGATCTCTGCCATTGGCTCAGTCTTGTCACCAGGCCCATCCCAAGCTCCGCCCACTCTTGCGGTGGGGGGACTGTCTCTATGGTGATGGCAAAGAAGCCTCAGCCCCGCCCACCTGGCCTTCACTTCACCTACCTGGCCCTCTGACCCTCACTCAGACCTCTGTGTTGATAAAAATCAATGTCCGCCAGTGCCCAGGTGTCAGCATCTGGGATAAAGGATTCGGGACCTTGCCTGGGGCAGAAGGCAGCCTAGGTCAGCGGGTAGCTGGAAGTCTAGTGACTTGTGACACTGCTGCCAGTGACAAATGGTGACTCCCACACTCACATATCCCCTGGTGGCAGAATGCTAGTGATGGGTGGAGAAACATCGCTCCGGAGCACACGTTTAATGGGGCACCAGCCAAAGCAAAGGCCAGGGACAGTAGTGGACGTCGTGGAGCTGAATGGCGAGCCAGTGAAGGGCCCAAGGATCCCTCCTGTATGTGGCGAACAGGTCATCCGTGTCCCCACGTCCATCAACCATTGCACTGCTGGGGCCCAGGCTGCCAGGATTTCGGCCTTGCCTTCGGAGCCCGGCCACATAGGCAGCCTTGCACCGGAGGCGGGGACGTGTAGACAGCAAAAATTTGGAAACTGGCAGTGTTTCCTCGATTTCCCTGGCATCGGCCTCTTTGAGCGGCTTGCTTTTTTTCCTGGTAGCATAGGGCCCTGACGGAGAAAGGCAGGATTACGTGTGCAGGAAAGGTGTGTGTTGAGAGGGTGACGACGTTGAGACCACGTTGGGATCTTTAGTCCCAGGAAAGGCCCCTGGCGGGTGTGGGTCAATGTTCTCTACCCATCCCCCTTGGCGGGGGGAGGTTTTCACCATACAAAGCAGCAGCGCAATTATTCGTCGCCGGAGAGGTTGCATCTGCCCACAAGCTCCCCCTGGCCAGGGTCCGCCCCTACTGTATTGCGCGTGTCAGTCAACAGAAGCTAAGACCTTCCAGAGAGACTACCTGCTATTCTGTCCCCACGGGGAAGCAGTACAGCCAGAAGCCTCCCCCGTTCCATCTCTAGGCTCTCTCTCAGGCCCCTCATACTTGTGATGTGTCTCAGGGGTAGAATGAAGAGATTCCTCTGAGTGAACACATACGTGAGAGGCCACAGATGCTGAGGAAGGGCGCCTTGCCTAGTGATATCCTAGCGTAAGTGGAAAAGAGGTACCTGCCTGCTGTCCCAGTGTGTCGAACGTGTTCACATCAGGGGTTGCCTACTGTGAAGTTATTCCCTGGGTGCCCTGGATTTTGTGGCCAAAGACGCAAGGGGCCGTTGTCTGTCCATGGGTAAAATGGAGGGCTCTGCGGAACTGGCCGGTTAGGCTGGACCTCTCCTATTGGCTGAGTGTTTGTGACTCGTCCCCGTCCGAAGTTCCGCCCAGCCTTCCGGTGGCTGTCACCATGGTGATTGGGAAAGAAGCCTTAGGCCCCACACTCAGCCCTCACCTGGCCTACCTGGCCTCTTTCCCCTCATCTAGACCGCTGTGTAGATGAAAGAAAGGATGTCGGCCAGTGAGCACGTGTCCTGATTTCCTTGGAAGGATTAGGTTCCTTGCCTGGGCAGAAGACAGCCAAGGTCAGCCTGAGCCTAGACACCTAGTGACCTGTGACACTGCAGCCAGTGATAGATGTTGATGTCCACGCTCAGGTATCCGCAGGTGGCGGATTCAGTGTGGTGGGAGGAGAAGTGGAAGTAGAGATGACACACTCACGAGGGCACAGGCCAAAGGTCAGGGAAAATAGCTGAGGTCGTGGAGCTGTAGCGGAGCCAGTCTAGGGCCCAGGCCTCCCTGCTGTACGAGGCAAAGAGGTGATCCATATGCCGCCATCCGTAGATTCTGGACGGCTGGGGCCCTGGATGCCCGGATTTCGGCCTCGTCTACCGAGAAGTGACGCACATGCAGTGTGCCACCGGAGGCTGTGGAGCAGCAGAGGGCAAAATCTTGAAAATGGGGGCTTCAGTTGACTTGGCCTGTGCTCTCCTTTGGCTGAGTGACATCGTGTGTTTCCTAGCAGGTGAAGACATTCGTGGAGAGAGGCGGTTTCCATGCGTGCAGGCAAAGTGTGTGCTGAGATGATGAGTTGCAGGGGAGACCAGGGTGGACTCTCCAGACCCAGAATAGGCCCCTGGCAGGTATGTGTCAATGTTTTCTGCCCATGGCACTCAGCCGGTTATTTGCATAGAATGTTAGGAGCGGAATTAGTAGTCTCCGGAGAGGCTGCCACTTGTCAGCGAGCTTCACCTGGCCAGGTCCCACGGTGATGTCAAGCTTCACCTGGCCAGGTCCGCCCGTGATGTAGCTCCCCAATCAATCACTACTCTCTAGACCTTCCAGATAGACTCCCAGAACTTCTGTCCCCATGGGCAAGCAGTAGAGCCAGAGGCCTTCCCCCTTTGCTCTTTGGTCTCTAGGCCCTCTGTCAGGCACTCCAAGGTGTGAAGTGACAAGGGGGAGAAGGAAGAGATTTCAGAGAACGAAGACAAGCAGAGAGAGACAGAGAGAGGCAAGAGATGCTGAGTGGGGATGCCTTGCCTACTGATATCCTCAGGAATGTGGGAAAGAGGTACCTGGCGTGCTCTGCCAATGCCCTGAAGCAGTCCGCACCAGGGGCTCCCTTGTGCCTGCGTAGCCTTTCCCAGGGCGTGCTCAAATCCTGTGGCCACTAGGGGTCATAGGTCACAATGGAGGGCCCTGTGTCATCTGCCTGGCGGGCCGGATCTCTGCCATTGGCTCAGTCTTGTCACCAGGCCCATCCCAAGCTCCGCCCACTCTTGCGGTGGGGGGACTGTCTCTATGGTGATGGCAAAGAAGCCTCAGCCCCGCCCACCTGGCCTTCACTTCACCTACCTGGCCCTCTGACCCTCACTCAGACCTCTGTGTTGATAAAAATCAATGTCCGCCAGTGCCCAGGTGTCAGCATCTGGGATAAAGGATTCGGGACCTTGCCTGGGGCAGAAGGCAGCCTAGGTCAGCGGGTAGCTGGAAGTCTAGTGACTTGTGACACTGCTGCCAGTGACAAATGGTGACTCCCACACTCACATATCCCCTGGTGGCAGAATGCTAGTGATGGGTGGAGAAAGATCGCTCCGGAGCACACGTTTAATGGGGCACCAGCCAAAGCAAAGGCCAGGGCCAGTAGTGGACGTCGTGGAGCTGAATGGCGAGCCAGTGAAGGGCCCAAGGATCCCTCCTGTATGTGGCGAACAGGTCATCCGTGTCCCCACGTCCATCAACCATTGCACTGCTGGGGCCCAGGCTGCCAGGATTTCGGCCTTGCCTTCGGAGCCCGGCCACATAGGCAGCCTTGCACCGGAGGCGGGGACGTGTAGACAGCAAAAATTTGGAAACTGGCAGTGTTTCCTCGATTTCCCTGGCATCGGCCTCTTTGAGCGGCTTGCTTTTTTTCCTGGTAGCATAGGGCCCTGACGGAGAAAGGCAGGATTACGTGTGCAGGAAAGGTGTGTGTTGAGAGGGTGACGACGTTGAGACCACGTTGGGATCTTTAGTCCCAGGAAAGGCCCCTGGCGGGTGTGGGTCAATGTTCTCTACCCATCCCCCTTGGCGGGGGGAGGTTTTCACCATACAAAGCAGCAGCGCAATTATTCGTCGCCGGAGAGGTTGCATCTGCCCACAAGCTCCCCCTGGCCTGGGTCCGCCCCTACTGTATTGCGCGTGTCAGTCAACAGAAGCTAAGACCTTCCAGAGAGACTACCTGCTATTCTGTCCCCACGGGGAAGCAGTACAGCCAGAAGCCTCCCCCGTTCCATCTCTAGGCTCTCTCTCAGGCCCCTCATACTTGTGATGTGTCTCAGGGGTAGAATGAAGAGATTCCTCTGAGTGAACACATACGTGAGAGGCCAGAGATGCTGAGGAAGGGCGCCTTGCCTAGTGATATCCTAGCGTAAGTGGAAAAGAGGTACCTGCCTGCTGTCCCAGTGTGTCGAACGTGTTCACATCAGGGGTTGCCTACTGTGAAGTTATTCCCTGGGTGCCCTGGATTTTGTGGCCAAAGACGCAAGGGGCCGTTGTCTGTCCATGGGTAAAATGGAGGGCTCTGCGGAACTGGCCGGTTAGGCTGGACCTCTCCTATTGGCTGAGTGTTTGTGACTCGTCCCCGTCCGAAGTTCCGCCCAGCCTTCCGGTGGCTGTCACCATGGTGATTGGGAAAGAAGCCTTAGGCCCCACACTCAGCCCTCACCTGGCCTACCTGGCCTCTTTCCCCTCATCTAGACCGCTGCGTGGATGAAAGTAAGGATGTCGGCCAGTGAGCACGTGTCCTGATTTCCTTGGAAGGATTAGGTTCCTTGCCTGGGCAGAAGACAGCCAAGGTCAGCCTGAGCCTAGACACCTAGTGACCTGTGACACTGCAGCCAGTGATAGATGTTGATGTCCACGCTCAGGTATCCGCAGGTGGCGGATTCAGTGTGGTGGGAAGAGAAGTGGAAGTAGAGATGACACACTCACGAGGGCACAGGCCAAAGGTCAGCGAAAATAGCTGAGGTCGTGGAGCTCTAGCGGAGCCAGTCTAGGGCCCAGGCCTCCCTGCTGTACGAGGCAAAGAGGTGATCCATATGCCGCCATCCATAGATTCTGGACGGCTGGGGCCCTGGATGCCCGGATTTCGGCCTCGTCTACCGAGAAGTGACGCACATGCAGTGTGCCACCGGAGGCTGTGGAGCAGCAGAGGGCAAAATCTTGAAAATGGGGGCTTCAGTTGACTTGGCCTGTGCTCTCCTTTGGCTGAGTGACATCGTGTGTTTCCTAGCAGGTGAAGACATTCGTGGAGAGAGGCGGTTTCCATGCGTGCAGGCAAAGTGTGTGCTGAGATGATGAGTTGCAGGGGAGACCAGGGTGGACTCTCCAGACCCAGAATAGGCCTCTGGCAGGTATGTGTCAATGTTTTCTGCCCATGGCACTCAGCCGGTTATTTGCATAGAATGTTAGGAGCGGAATTAGTAGTCTCCGGAGAGGCTGCCACTTGTCAGCGAGCTTCACCTGGCCAGGTCCCACGGTGATGTCAAGCTTCACCTGGCCAGGTCCGCCCGTGATGTAGCTCCCCAATCAATCACTACTCTCTAGACCTTCCAGATAGACTCCCAGAACTTCTCTCCCCATGGGCAAGCAGTAGAGCCAGAGGCCTTCCCCCTTTGCTCTTTGGTCTCTAGGCCCTCTGTCAGGCACTCCAAGGTGTGAAGTGACAAGGGGGAGAAGGAAGAGATTTCAGAGAACGAAGACAAGCAGAGAGAGAGAGAGAGAGGCAAGAGATGCTGAGTGGGGATGCCTTGCCTACTGATATCCTCAGGAAAGTGGGAAAGAGGTACCTGGCGTGCTCTGCCAATGCCCTGAAGCAGTCCGCACCAGGGGCTCCCTTGTGCCTGCGTAGCCTTTCCCGGGGCGTGCTCAAATCCTGTGGCCACTAGGGGTCATAGGTCACAATGGAGGGCCCTGTGTCATCTGCCTGGCGGGCCGGATCTCTGCCATTGGCTCAGTCTTGTCACCAGGCCCATCCCAAGCTCCGCCCACTCTTGCGGTGGGGGGACTGTCTCTATGGTGATGGCAAAGAAGCCTCAGCCCCGCCCACCTGGCCTTGACTTCACCTACCTGGCCCTCTGACCCTCACTCAGACCTCTGTGTTGATAAAAATCAATGTCCGCCAGTGCCCAGGTGTCAGCATCTGGGATAAAGGATTCGGGACCTTGCCTGGGGCAGAAGGCAGCCTAGGTCAGCGGGTAGCTGGAAGTCTAGTGACTTGTGACACTGCTGCCAGTGACAAATGGTGACTCCCACACTCACATATCCCCTGGTGGCAGAATGCTAGTGATGGGTGGAGAAACATCGCTCCGGAGCACACGTTTAATGGGGCACCAGCCAAAGCAAAGGCCAGGGCCAGTAGTGGACGTCGTGGAGCTGAATGGCGAGCCAGTGAAGGGCCCAAGGATCCCTCCTGTGTGTGGTGAACAGGTCATCCGTGTCCCCACGTCCATCAACCATTGCACTGCTGGGGCCCAGGCTGCCAGGATTTCGGCCTTGCCTTCGGAGCCCGACCACATAGGCAGCCTTGCACCGGAGGCGGGGACGTGTAGACAGCAAAAATTTGGAAACTGGCAGTGTTTCCTCGATTTCCCTGGCATCGGCCTCTTTGAGCGGCTTCCTTTTTTTCCTGGTAGGATGGGGCCCTGACGGAGAAAGGCAGGATTACGTGTGCAGGAAAGGTGTGTGTTGAGAGGGTGACGACGTTGAGACCACGTTGGGATCTTTAGTCCCAGGAAAGGCCCCTGGCGGGTGTGGGTCAATGTTCTCTACCCATCCCCCTTGGCGGGGGGAGGTTTTCACCATACAAAGCAGCAGCGCAATTATTCGTCGCCGGAGAGGTTGCATCTGCCCACAAGCTCCCCCTGGCCAGGGTCCGCCCCTACTGTATTGCGCGTGTCAGTCAACAGAAGCTAAGACCTTCCAGAGAGACTACCTGCTATTCTGTCCCCACGGGGAAGCAGTACAGCCAGAAGCCTCCCCCGTTCCATCTCTAGGCTCTCTCTCAGGCCCCTCATACTTGTGATGTGTCTCAGGGGTAGAATGAAGAGATTCCTCTGAGTGAACACATACCTGAGAGGCCACAGATGCTGAGGAAGGGCGCCTTGCTTGTGATATCCTAGCGTAAGTGGAAAAGAGGTACCTGCCTGCTGTCCCAGTGTGTCGAACGTGTTCACATCAGGGGTTGCCTACTGTGAAGTTATTCCCTGGGTGCCCTGGATTTTGTGGCCAAAGACGCAAGGGGCCGTTGTCTGTCCATGGGTAAAATGGAGGGCTCTGCGGAACTGGCCGGTTAGGCTGGACCTCTCCTATTGGCTGAGTGTTTGTGACTGGTCCCCGTCCGAAGTTCCGCCCAGCCTTCCGGTGGCTGTCACCATGGTGATTGGGAAAGAAGCCTTAGGCCCCACACTCAGCCCTCACCTGGCCTACCTGGCCTCTTTCCCCTCATCTAGACCGCTGCGTGGATGAAAGTAAAGATGTCGGCCAGTGAGCACGTGTCCTGATTTCCTTGGAAGGATTAGGTTCCTTGCCTGGGCAGAAGACAGCCAAGGTCAGCCTGAGCCTAGACACCTAGTGACCTGTGACACTGCAGCCAGTGATAGATGTTGATGTCCACGCTCAGGTATCCGCAGGTGGCGGATTCAGTGTGGTGGGAAGAGAAGTGGAAGTAGAGATGACACACTCACGAGGGCACAGGCCAAAGGTCAGGGAAAATAGCTGAGGTCGTGGAGCTGTAGCGGAGCCAGTCTAGGGCCCAGGCCTCCCTGCTGTACGAGGCAAAGAGGTGATCCATATGCCGCCATCCGTAGATTCTGGACGGCTGGGGCCCTGGATGCCCGGATTTCGGCCTCGTCTACCGAGAAGTGACGCACATGCAGTGTGCCACCGGAGGCT
Organism: Loxodonta africana; assembly: GCF_030014295.1. NCBI lineage: Eukaryota > Metazoa > Chordata > Mammalia > Proboscidea > Elephantidae > Loxodonta > Loxodonta africana. The sequence goes on from NW_026975056.1 coordinate 47,891, forward strand.
GTGGAGCAGCAGAGGGCAAAATCTTGAAAATGGGGGCTTCAGTTGACTTGGCCTGTGCTCTCCTTTGGCTGAGTGACATCGTGTGTTTCCTAGCAGGTGAAGACATTCGTGGAGAGAGGCGGTTTCCATGCGTGCAGGCAAAGTGTGTGCTGAGATGATGAGTTGCAGGGGAGACCAGGGTGGACTCTCCAGACCCAGAATAGGCCTCTGGCAGGTATGTGTCAATGTTTTCTGCCCATGGCACTCAGCCGGTTATTTGCATAGAATGTTAGGAGCGGAATTAGTAGTCTCCGGAGAGGCTGCCACTTGTCAGCGAGCTTCACCTGGCCAGGTCCCACGGTGATGTCAAGCTTCACCTGGCCAGGTCCGCCCGTGATGTAGCTCCCCAATCAATCACTACTCTCTAGACCTTCCAGATAGACTCCCAGAACTTCTCTCCCCATGGGCAAGCAGTAGAGCCAGAGGCCTTCCCCCTTTGCTCTTTGGTCTCTAGGCCCTCTGTCAGGCACTCCAAGGTGTGAAGTGACAAGGGGGAGAAGGAAGAGATTTCAGAGAACGAAGACAAGCAGAGAGAGACAGAGAGAGGCAAGAGATGCTGAGTGGGGATGCCTTGCCTACTGATATCCTCAGGAAAGTGGGAAAGAGGTACCTGGCGTGCTCTGCCAATGCCCTGAAGCAGTCCGCACCAGGGGCTCCCTTGTGCCTGCGTAGCCTTTCCCGGGGCGTGCTCAAATCCTGTGGCCACTAGGGGTCATAGGTCACAATGGAGGGCCCTGTGTCATCTGCCTGGTGGGCCGGATCTCTGCCATTGGCTCAGTCTTGTCACCAGGCCCATCCCAAGCTCCGCCCACTCTTGCGGTGGGGGGACTGTCTCTATGGTGATGGCAAAGAAGCCTCAGCCCCGCCCACCTGGCCTTCACTTCACCTACCTGGCCCTCTGACCCTCACTCAGACCTCTGTGTTGATAAAAATCAATGTCCGCCAGTGCCCAGGTGTCAGCATCTGGGATAAAGGATTCGGGACCTTGCCTGGGGCAGAAGGCAGCCTAGGTCAGCGGGTAGCTGGAAGTCTAGTGACTTGTGACACTGCTGCCAGTGACAAATGGTGACTCCCACACTCACATATCCCCTGGTGGCAGAATGCTAGTGATGGGTGGAGAAAGATCGCTCCGGAGCACACGTTTAATGGGGCACCAGCCAAAGCAAAGGCCAGGGCCAGTAGTGGACGTCGTGGAGCTGAATGGCGAGCCAGTGAAAAGCCCAAGGATCCCTCCGGTATGTGGCGAACAGGTCATCCGTGTCCCCAGGTCCATCAACCATTGCACTGCTGGGGCCCAGGCTGCCAGGATTTCGGCCTTGCCTTTGGAGCCCGGCCACATAGGCAGCCTTGCACCGGAGGCGGGGACGTGTAGACAGCAAAAATTTGGAAACTGGCAGTGTTTCCTCGATTTCCCTGGCATCGGCCTCTTTGAGCGGCTTCCTTTTTTTCCTGGTAGGATAGGGCCCTGACGGAGAAAGGCAGGATTACGTGTGCAGGAAAGGTGTGTGTTGAGAGGGTGACGACGTTGAGACCACGTTGGGATCTTTAGTCCCAGGAAAGGCCCCTGGCGGGTGTGGGTCAATGTTCTCTACCCATCCCCCTTGGCGGGGGGAGGTTTTCACCATACAAAGCAGCAGCGCAATTATTCGTCGCCGGAGAGGTTGCATCTGCCCACAAGCTCCCCCTGGCCAGGGTCCGCCCCTACTGTATTGCGCGTGTCAGTCAACAGAAGCTAAGACCTTCCAGAGAGACTACCTGCTATTCTGTCCCCACGGGGAAGCAGTACAGCCAGAAGCCTCCCCCGTTCCATCTCTAGGCTCTCTCTCAGGCCCCTCATACTTGTGATGTGTCTCAGGGGTAGAATGAAGAGATTCCTCTGAGTGAACACATACGTGAGAGGCCACAGATGCTGAGGAAGGGCGCCTTGCCTAGTGATATCCTAGCGTAAGTGGAAAAGAGGTACTTGCCTGCTGTCCCAGTGTGTCGAACGTGTTCACATCAGGGGTTGCCTACTGTGAAGTTATTCCCTGGGTGCCCTGGATTTTGTGGCCAAAGACGCAAGGGGCCGTTGTCTGTCCATGGGTAAAATGGAGGGCTCTGCGGAACTGGCCGGTTAGGCTGGACCTCTCCTATTGGCTGAGTGTTTGTGACTCGTCCCCGTCCGAAGTTCCGCCCAGCCTTCCGGTGGCTGTCACCATGGTGATTGGGAAAGAAGCCTTAGGCCCCACACTCAGCCCTCCCCTGGCCTACCTGGCCTCTTTCCCCTCATCTAGACCGCTGCGTGGATGAAAGTAAGGATGTCGGCCAGTGAGCACGTGTCCTGATTTCCTTGGAAGGATTAGGTTCCTTGCCTGGGCAGAAGACAGCCAAGGTCAGCCTGAGCCTAAACACCTAGTGACCTGTGACACTGCAGCCAGTGATAGATGTTGATGTCCACGCTCAGGTATCCGCAGGTGGCGGATTCAGTGTGGTGGGAAGAGAAGTGGAAGTAGAGATGACACAATCACGAGGGCACAGGCCAAAGGTCAGCGAAAATAGCTGAGGTCGTGGAGCTCTAGCGGAGCCAGTCTAGGGCCCAGGCCTCCCTGCTGTACGAGGCAAAGAGGTGATCCATATGCCGCCATCCGTAGATTCTGGACGGCTGGGGCCCTGGATGCCCGGATTTCGGCCTCGTCTACCGAGAAGTGACGCACATGCAGTGTGCCACCGGAGGCTGTGGAGCAGCAGAGGGCAAAATCTTGAAAATGGGGGCTTCAGTTGACTTGGCCTGTGCTCTCCTTTGGCTGAGTGACATCGTGTGTTTCCTAGCAGGTGAAGACATTCGTGGAGAGAGGCGGTTTCCATGCGTGCAGGCAAAGTGTGTGCTGAGATGATGAGTTGCAGGGGAGACCAGGGTGGACTCTCCAGACCCAGAATAGGCCTCTGGCAGGTATGTGTCAATGTTTTCTGCCCATGGCACTCAGCCGGTTATTTGCATAGAATGTTAGGAGCGGAATTAGTAGTCTCCGGAGAGGCTGCCACTTGTCAGCGAGCTTCACCTGGCCAGGTCCCACGGTGATGTCAAGCTTCACCTGGCCAGGTCCGCCCGTGATGTAGCTCCCCAATCAATCACTACTCTCTAGACCTTCCAGATAGACTCCCAGAACTTCTCTCCCCATGGGCAAGCAGTAGAGCCAGAGGCCTTCCCCCTTTGCTCTTTGGTCTCTAGGCCCTCTGTCAGGCACTCCAAGGTGTGAAGTGACAAGGGGGAGAAGGAAGAGATTTCAGAGAACGAAGACAAGCAGAGAGAGAGAGAGAGAGGCAAGAGATGCTGAGTGGGGATGCCTTGCCTACTGATATCCTCAGGAAAGTGGGAAAGAGGTACCTGGCGTGCTCTGCCAATGCCCTGAAGCAGTCCGCACCAGGGGCTCCCTTGTGCCTGCGTAGCCTTTCCCGGGGCGTGCTCAAATCCTGTGGCCACTAGGGGTCATAGGTCACAATGGAGGGCCCTGTGTCATCTGCCTGGCGGGCCGGATCTCTGCCATTGGCTCAGTCTTGTCACCAGGCCCATCCCAAGCTCCGCCCACTCTTGCGGTGGGGGGACTGTCTCTATGGTGATGGCAAAGAAGCCTCAGCCCCGCCCACCTGGCCTTCACTTCACCTACCTGGCCCTCTGACCCTCACTCAGACCTCTGTGTTGATAAAAATCAATGTCCGCCAGTGCCCAGGTGTCAGCATCTGGGATAAAGGATTCGGGACCTTGCCTGGGGCAGAAGGCAGCCTAGGTCAGCGGGTAGCTGGAAGTCTAGTGACTTGTGACACTGCTGCCAGTGACAAATGGTGACTCCCACACTCACATATCCCCTGGTGGCAGAATGCTAGTGATGGGTGGAGAAAGATCGCTCCGGAGCACACGTTTAATGGGGCACCAGCCAAAGCAAAGGCCAGGGCCAGTAGTGGACGTCGTGGAGCTGAATGGCGAGCCAGTGAAAAGCCCAAGGATCCCTCCGGTATGTGGCGAACAGGTCATCCGTGTCCCCAGGTCCATCAACCATTGCACTGCTGGGGCCCAGGCTGCCAGGATTTCGGCCTTGCCTTTGGAGCCCGGCCACATAGGCAGCCTTGCACCGGAGGCGGGGACGTGTAGACAGCAAAAATTTGGAAACTGGCAGTGTTTCCTCGATTTCCCTGGCATCGGCCTCTTTGAGCGGCTTCCTTTTTTTCCTGGTAGGATAGGGCCCTGACGGAGAAAGGCAGGATTACGTGTGCAGGAAAGGTGTGTGTTGAGAGGGTGACGACGTTGAGACCACGTTGGGATCTTTAGTCCCAGGAAAGGCCCCTGGCGGGTGTGGGTCAATGTTCTCTACCCATCCCCCTTGGCGGGGGGAGGTTTTCACCATACAAAGCAGCAGCGCAATTATTCGTCGCCGGAGAGGTTGCATCTGCCCACAAGCTCCCCCTGGCCAGGGTCCGCCCCTACTGTATTGCGCGTGTCAGTCAACAGAAGCTAAGACCTTCCAGAGAGACTACCTGCTATTCTGTCCCCACGGGGAAGCAGTACAGCCAGAAGCCTCCCCCGTTCCATCTCTAGGCTCTCTCTCAGGCCCCTCATACTTGTGATGTGTCTCAGGGGTAGAATGAAGAGATTCCTCTGAGTGAACACATACGTGAGAGGCCACAGATGCTGAGGAAGGGCGCCTTGCCTAGTGATATCCTAGCGTAAGTGGAAAAGAGGTACTTGCCTGCTGTCCCAGTGTGTCGAACGTGTTCACATCAGGGGTTGCCTACTGTGAAGTTATTCCCTGGGTGCCCTGGATTTTGTGGCCAAAGACGCAAGGGGCCGTTGTCTGTCCATGGGTAAAATGGAGGGCTCTGCGGAACTGGCCGGTTAGGCTGGACCTCTCCTATTGGCTGAGTGTTTGTGACTCGTCCCCGTCCGAAGTTCCGCCCAGCCTTCCGGTGGCTGTCACCATGGTGATTGGGAAAGAAGCCTTAGGCCCCACACTCAGCCCTCCCCTGGCCTACCTGGCCTCTTTCCCCTCATCTAGACCGCTGCGTGGATGAAAGTAAGGATGTCGGCCAGTGAGCACGTGTCCTGATTTCCTTGGAAGGATTAGGTTCCTTGCCTGGGCAGAAGACAGCCAAGGTCAGCCTGAGCCTAAACACCTAGTGACCTGTGACACTGCAGCCAGTGATAGATGTTGATGTCCACGCTCAGGTATCCGCAGGTGGCGGATTCAGTGTGGTGGGAAGAGAAGTGGAAGTAGAGATGACACAATCACGAGGGCACAGGCCAAAGGTCAGCGAAAATAGCTGAGGTCGTGGAGCTCTAGCGGAGCCAGTCTAGGGCCCAGGCCTCCCTGCTGTACGAGGCAAAGAGGTGATCCATATGCCGCCATCCGTAGATTCTGGACGGCTGGGGCCCTGGATGCCCGGATTTCGGCCTCGTCTACCGAGAAGTGACGCACATGCAGTGTGCCACCGGAGGCTGTGGAGCAGCAGAGGGCAAAATCTTGAAAATGGGGGCTTCAGTTGACTTGGCCTGTGCTCTCCTTTGGCTGAGTGACATCGTGTGTTTCCTAGCAGGTGAAGACATTCGTGGAGAGAGGCGGTTTCCATGCGTGCAGGCAAAGTGTGTGCTGAGATGATGAGTTGCAGGGGAGACCAGGGTGGACTCTCCAGACCCAGAATAGGCCTCTGGCAGGTATGTGTCAATGTTTTCTGCCCATGGCACTCAGCCGGTTATTTGCATAGAATGTTAGGAGCGGAATTAGTAGTCTCCGGAGAGGCTGCCACTTGTCAGCGAGCTTCACCTGGCCAGGTCCCACGGTGATGTCAAGCTTCACCTGGCCAGGTCCGCCCGTGATGTAGCTCCCCAATCAATCACTACTCTCTAGACCTTCCAGATAGACTCCCAGAACTTCTCTCCCCATGGGCAAGCAGTAGAGCCAGAGGCCTTCCCCCTTTGCTCTTTGGTCTCTAGGCCCTCTGTCAGGCACTCCAAGGTGTGAAGTGACAAGGGGGAGAAGGAAGAGATTTCAGAGAACGAAGACAAGCAGAGAGAGAGAGAGAGAGGCAAGAGATGCTGAGTGGGGATGCCTTGCCTACTGATATCCTCAGGAAAGTGGGAAAGAGGTACCTGGCGTGCTCTGCCAATGCCCTGAAGCAGTCCGCACCAGGGGCTCCCTTGTGCCTGCGTAGCCTTTCCCGGGGCGTGCTCAAATCCTGTGGCCACTAGGGGTCATAGGTCACAATGGAGGGCCCTGTGTCATCTGCCTGGCGGGCCGGATCTCTGCCATTGGCTCAGTCTTGTCACCAGGCCCATCCCAAGCTCCGCCCACTCTTGCGGTGGGGGGACTGTCTCTATGGTGATGGCAAAGAAGCCTCAGCCCCGCCCACCTGGCCTTCACTTCACCTACCTGGCCCTCTGACCCTCACTCAGACCTCTGTGTTGATAAAAATCAATGTCCGCCAGTGCCCAGGTGTCAGCATCTGGGATAAAGGATTCGGGACCTTGCCTGGGGCAGAAGGCAGCCTAGGTCAGCGGGTAGCTGGAAGTCTAGTGACTTGTGACACTGCTGCCAGTGACAAATGGTGACTCCCACACTCACATATCCCCTGGTGGCAGAATGCTAGTGATGGGTGGAGAAACATCGCTCCGGAGCACACGTTTAATGGGGCACCAGCCAAAGCAAAGGCCAGGGCCAGTAGTGGACGTCGTGGAGCTGAATGGCGAGCCAGTGAAGGGCCCAAGGATCCCTCCTGTGTGTGGCGAACAGGTCATCCGTGTCCCCACGTCCATCAACCATTGCACTGCTGGGGCCCAGGCTGCCAGGATTTCGGCCTTGCCTTCGGAGCCCGACCACATAGGCAGCCTTGCACCGGAGGCGGGGACGTGTAGACAGCAAAAATTTGGAAACTGGCAGTGTTTCCTCGATTTCCCTGGCATCGGCCTCTTTGAGCGGCTTCCTTTTTTTCCTGGTAGGATAGGGCCCTGACGGAGAAAGGCAGGATTACGTGTGCAGGAAAGGTGCGTGTTGAGAGGGTGACTACGTTGAGACCACGTTGGGATCTTTAGTCCCAGGAAAGGCCCCTGGCGAGTATCGGTCAATGTTCTCTACCCATCCCCCTTGGCGGGGGGAGGTTTTCACCATACAAAGCAGCAGCGCAATTATTCGTCACCGGAGAGGTTGCATCTGCCCACAAGCTCCCCCTGGCCTGGGTCCGCCCCTACTGTATTGCGCGTGTCAGTCAACAGAAGCTAAGACCTTCCAGAGAGACTACCTGCTATTCTGTCCCCACGGGGAAGCAGTACAGCCAGAAGCCTCCCCCGTTCCATCTCTAGACTCTCTCTCAGGCCCCTCATACTTGTGATGTGTCTCAGGGGTAGAATGAAGAGATTCCTCTGAGTGAACACATACGTGAGAGGCCACAGATGCTGAGGAAGGGCGCCTTGCCTAGTGATATCCTAGCGTAAGTGGAAAAGAGGTACCTGCCTGCTGTCCCAGTGTGTCGAACGTGTTCACATCAGGGGTTGCCTACTGTGAAGTTATTCCCTGGGTGCCCTGGATTTTGTGGCCAAAGACGCAAGGGGCCGTTGTCTGTCCATGGGTAAAATGGAGGGCTCTGCGGAACTGGCCGGTTAGGCTGGACCTCTCCTATTGGCTGAGTGTTTGTGACTCGTCCCCGTCCGAAGTTCCGCCCAGCCTTCCGGTGGCTGTCACCATGGTGATTGGGAAAGAAGCCTTAGGCCCCACACTCAGCCCTCACCTGGCCTACCTGGCCTCATTACCCTCATCTAGACCACTGTGTGGATGAAAGAAAGGATGTCGGCCAGTGAGCACGTGTCCTGATTTCCTTGGAAGGATTAGGTTCCTTGCCTGGGCAGAAGACAGCCAAGGTCAGCCTGAGCCTAAACACCTAGTGACCTGTGACACTGCAGCCAGTGATAGATGTTGATGTCCACGCTCAGGTATCCGCAGGTGGCGGATTCAGTGTGGTGGGAAGAGAAGTGGAAGTAGAGATGATACACTCACGAGGGCACAGGCCAAAGGTCAGGGAAAATAGCTGAGGTCGTGGAGCTCTAGCGGAGCCAGTCTAGGGCCCAGGCCTCCCTGCTGTACGAGGCAAAGAGGTGATCCATATGCCGCCATCCGTAGATTCTGGACGGCTGGGGCCCTGGATGCCCGGATTTCGGCCTCGTCTACCGAGAAGTGACGCACATGCAGTGTGCCACCGGAGGCTGTGGAGCAGCAGAGGGCAAAATCTTGAAAATGGGGGCTTCAGTTGACTTTGCCTGTGCTCTCCTTTGGCTGAGTGCCATCCTGTGTTTCCTAGCAGGTGAAGACATTCGTGGAGAGAGGCGGTTTCCATGCGTGCAGGCAAAGTGTGTGCTGAGATGATGAGTTGCAGGGGAGACCAGGGTGGACTCTCCAGACCCAGAATAGGCCTCTGGCAGGTATGTGTCAATGTTTTCTGCCCATGGCACTCAGCCGGTTATTTGCATAGAATGTTAGGAGCAGAATTAGTAGTCTCCGGAGAGGCTGCCACTTGTCAGCGAGCTTCACCTGGCCAGGTCCCACGGTGATGTCAAGCTTCACCTGGCCAGGTCCGCCCGTGATGTAGCTCCCCAATCAATCACTACTCTCTAGACCTTCCAGATAGACTCCCAGAACTTCTCTCCCCATGGGCAAGCAGTAGAGCCAGAGGCCTTCCCCCTTTGCTCTTTGGTCTCTAGGCCCTCTGTCAGGCACTCCAAGGTGTGAAGTGACAAGGGGGAGAAGGAAGAGATTTCAGAGAACGAAGACAAGCAGAGAGAGAGAGAGAGAGGCAAGAGATGCTGAGTGGGGATGCCTTGCCTACTGATATCCTCAGGAAAGTGGGAAAGAGGTACCTGGCGTGCTCTGCCAATGCCCTGAAGCAGTCCGCACCAGGGGCTCCCTTGTGCCTGCGTAGCCTTTCCCGGGGCGTGCTCAAATCCTGTGGCCACTAGGGGTCATAGGTCACAATGGAGGGCCCTGTGTCATCTGCCTGGCGGGCCGGATCTCTGCCATTGGCTCAGTCTTGTCACCAGGCCCATCCCAAGCTCCGCCCACTCTTGCGGTGGGGGGACTGTCTCTATGGTGATGGCAAAGAAGCCTCAGCCCCGCCCACCTGGCCTTCACTTCACCTACCTGGCCCTCTGACCCTCACTCAGACCTCTGTGTTGATAAAAATCAATGTCCGCCAGTGCCCAGGTGTCAGCATCTGGGATAAAGGATTCGGGACCTTGCCTGGGGCAGAAGGCAGCCTAGGTCAGCGGGTAGCTGGAAGTCTAGTGACTTGTGACACTGCTGCCAGTGACAAATGGTGACTCCCACACTCACATATCCCCTGGTGGCAGAATGCTAGTGATGGGTGGAGAAACATCGCTCCGGAGCACACGTTTAATGGGGCACCAGCCAAAGCAAAGGCCAGGGCCAGTAGTGGACGTCGTGGAGCTGAATGGCGAGCCAGTGAAGGGCCCAAGGATCCCTCCTGTGTGTGGCGAACAGGTCATCCGTGTCCCCACGTCCATCAACCATTGCACTGCTGGGGCCCAGGCTGCCAGGATTTCGGCCTTGCCTTCGGAGCCCGACCACATAGGCAGCCTTGCACCGGAGGCGGGGACGTGTAGACAGCAAAAATTTGGAAACTGGCAGTGTTTCCTCGATTTCCCTGGCATCGGCCTTTTTGAGCAGCTTCCTTTTTTTCCTGGTAGGATAGGGCCCTGACGGAGAAAGGCAGGATTACGTGTGCAGGAAAGGTGTGTGTTGAGAGGGTGACGACGTTGAGACCACGTTGGGATCTTTAGTCCCAGGAAAGGCCCCTGGCAGGTGTGGGTCAATGTTCTCTACCCATCCCCCTTGGCGGGGGGAGGTTTTCACCATACAAAGCAGCAGCGCAATTATTCGTCGCCGGAGAGGTTGCATCTGCCCACAAGCTCCCCCTGGCCAGGGTCCGCCCCTACTGTATTGCGCGTGTCAGTCAACAGAAGCTAAGACCTTCCAGAGAGACTACCTGCTATTCTGTCCCCACGGGGAAGCAGTACAGCCAGAAGCCTCCCCCGTTCCATCTCTAGGCTCTCTCTCAGGCCCCTCATACTTGTGATGTGTCTCAGGGGTAGAATGAAGAGATTCCTCTGAGTGAACACATACGTGAGAGGCCACAGATGCTGAGGAAGGGCGCCTTGCCTAGTGATATCCTAGCGTAAGTGGAAAAGAGGTACCTGCCTGCTGTCCCAGTGTGTCGAACGTGTTCACATCAGGGGTTGCCTACTGTGAAGTTATTCCCTGGGTGCCCTGGATTTTGTGGCCAAAGACGCAAGGGGCCGTTGTCTGTCCATGGGTAAAATGGAGGGCTCTGCGGAACTGGCCGGTTAGGCTGGACCTCTCCTATTGGCTGAGTGTTTGTGACTCGTCCCCGTCCGAAGTTCCGCCCAGCCTTCCGGTGGCTGTCAGCATGGTGATTGGGAAAGAAGCCTTAGGCCCCACACTCAGCCCTCCCCTGGCCTACCTGGCCTCTTTCCCCTCATCTAGACCGCTGTGTGGATGAAAGAAAGGATGTCGGCCAGTGAGCACGTGTCCTGATTTCCTTGGAAGGATTAGGTTCCTTGCCTGGGCAGAAGACAGCCAAGGTCAGCCTGAGCCTAGACACCTAGTGACCTGTGACACTGCAGCCAGTGATAGATGTTGATGTCCACGCTCAGGTATCCGCAGGTGGCGGATTCAGTGTGGTGGGAAGAGAAGTGGAAGTAGAGATGACATAGAGAGATAGTATTAGGGCACAGGCCAAAGGTCAGGGAAAATAGCTGAGGTCGTGGAGCTCTAGCGGAGCCAGTCTAGGGCCCAGGCCTCCCTGCTGTACGAGGCAAAGAGGTGATCCATATGCCGCCATCCGTAGATTCTGGACGGCTGGGGCCCTGGATGCCCGGATTTCGGCCTCGTCTACCGAGAAGTGACGCACATGCAGTGTGCCACCGGAGGCTGTGGAGCAGCAGAGGGCAAAATCTTGAAAATGGGGGCTTCAGTTGACTTGGCCTGTGCTCTCCTTTGGCTGAGTGACATCGTGTGTTTCCTAGCAGGTGAAGACATTCGTGGAGAGAGGCGGTTTCCATGCGTGCAGGCAAAGTGTGTGCTGAGATGATGAGTTGCAGGGGAGACCAGGGTGGACTCTCCAGACCCAGAATAGGCCTCTGGCAGGTATGTGTCAATGTTTCTGCCCATGGCACTCAGCCGGTTATTTGCATAGAATGTTAGGAGCGGAATTAGTAGTCTCCGGAGAGGCTGCCACTTGTCAGCGAGCTTCACCTGGCCAGGTCCCACGGTGATGTCAAGCTTCACCTGGCCAGGTCCGCCCGTGATGTAGCTCCCCAATCAATCACTACTCTCTAGACCTTCCAGATAGACTCCCAGAACTTCTCTCCCCATGGGCAAGCAGTAGAGCCAGAGGCCTTCCCCCTTTGCTCTTTGGTCTCTAGGCCCCTCTGTCAGGCACTCCAAGGTGTGAAGTGACAAGGAGGAGAAGGAAGAGATTTCAGAGAACGAAGACAAGCAGAGAGAGAGAGAGAGAGGCAAGAGATGCTGAGTGGGATGCCTTGCCTACTGATATCCTCAGGAAAGTGGGAAAGAGGTACCTGGCGTGCTCTGCCAATGCCCTGAAGCAGTCCGCACCAGGGGCTCCCTTGTGCCTGCGTAGCCTTTCCCGGGGCGTGCTCAAATCCTGTGGCCACTAGGGGTCATAGGTCACAATGGAGGGCCCTGTGTCATCTGCCTGGCGGGCCGGATCTCTGCCATTGGCTCAGTCTTGTCACCAGGCCCATCCCAAGCTCCGCCCACTCTTGCGGTGGGGGGACTGTCTCTATGGTGATGGCAAAGAAGCCTCAGCCCCGCCCACCTGGCCTTCACTTCACCTACCTGGCCTCTGACCCTCACTCAGACCTCTGTGTTGATAAAAATCAATGTCCGCCAGTGCCCAGGTGTCAGCATCTGGGATAAAGGATTCGGGACCTTGCCTGGGGCAGAAGGCAGCCTAGGTCAGCGGGTAGCTGGAAGTCTAGTGACTTGTGACACTGCTGCCAGTGACAAATGGTGACTCCCACACTCACATATCCCCTGGTGGCAGAATGCTAGTGATGGTGGAGAAACATCGCTCCGGAGCACACGTTTAATGGGGCACCAGCCAAAGCAAAGGCCAGGGACAGTAGTGGACGTCGTGGAGCTGAATGACGAGCCAGTGAAGGGCCCAAGGATCCCTCCTGTATGTGGCGAGCAGGTCATCCGTGTCCCCACGTCCATCAACCATTGGACTGCTGGGGCCCAGGCTGCCAGGATTTCGGCCTTGCCTTCGGAGCCCGGCCACATAGGCAGCCTTGCACCGGAGGCGGGGACGTGTAGACAGCAAAAATTTGGAAACTGGCAGTGTTTCCTCGATTTCCCTGGCATCGGCCTTTTGAGCGGCTTTGCTTTTTTTCCTGGTAGGATAGGGCCCTGACGGAGAAAGGCAGGATTACGTGTGCAGGAAAGGTGCGTGTTGAGAGGGTGACGACGTTGAGACCACGTTGGGATCTTTAGTCCCAGGAAAGGCCCCTGGCGGGTATGGGTCAATGTTCTCTACCCATCCGCCTTGGCGGGGGAGGTTTTCACCATACAAAGCAGCAGCGCAATTATTCGTCGCCAGAGAGGTTGCATCTGCCCACAAGCTCCCCCTGGCCTGGGTCCGCCCCTACTGTATTGCGCGTGTCAGTCAACAGAAGCTAAGACCTTCCAGAGAGACTACCTGCTATTCTGTCCCCACGGGGAAGCAGTACAGCCAGAAGCCTCCCCCGTTCCATCTCTAGGCTCTCTCTCAGGCCCCTCATACTTGTGATGTGTCTCAGGGGTAGAATGAAGAGATTCCTCTGAGTGAACACATACGTGAGAGGCCACAGGATGCTGAGGAAGGGCGCCTTGCCTAGTGATATCCTAGCGTAAGTGGAAAAGAGGTACCTGCCTGCTGTCCCAGTGTGTCGAACGTGTTCACATCAGGGGTTGCCTACTGTGAAGTTATTCCCTGGGTGCCCTGGATTTTGTGGCCAAAGACGCAAGGGGCCGTTGTCTGTCCATGGGTAAAATGGAGGGCTCTGCGGAACTGGCCGGTTAGGCTGGACCTCTCCTATTGGCTGAGTGTTTGTGACTCGTCCCCGTCCGAAGTTCCACCCAGCCTTCCGGTGGCTGTCACCATGGTGATTGGGAAAGAAGCCTTAGGCCCCCACACTCAGCCCTCACCTGGCCTACCTGGCCTCTTTCCCCTCATCTAGACCGCTGCATGGATGAAAGAAAGGATGTCGGCCAGTGAGCACGTGTCCTGATTTCCTTGGAAGGATTAGGTTCCTTGCCTGGGCAGAAGACAGACAAGGTCAGCTGAGCCTAGACACCTAGTGACCTGTGACACTGCAGCCAGTGATAGATGTTGATGTCCACGCTCAGGTATCCGCAGGTGGCGGATTCAGTGTGGTGGGAAGAGAAGTGGAAGTAGAGATGACACACTCACGAGGCACAGGCCAAAGGTCAGGGAAAATAGCTGAGGTCGTGGAGCTCTAGCGGAGCAGTCTAGGGCCCAGGCCTCCCTGCTGTACGAGGCAAAGAGGTGATCCATATGCCGCCATCCGTAGATTCTGGACGGCTGGGGCCCCTGGATGCCCGGATTTCGGCCTCGTCTACCGAGAAGTGACGCACATGCAGTGTGCCACCGGAGGCTGTGGAGCAGCAGAGGGCAAAATCTTGAAAATGGGGGCTTCAGTTGACTTGGCCTGTGCTCTCCTTTGGCTGAGTGACATCGTGTGTTTCCTAGCAGGTGAAGACATTCGTGGAGAGAGGCGGTTTCCATGCGTGCAGGCAAAGTGTGTGCTGAGATGATGAGTTGCAGGGGAGACCAGGGTGGACTCTCCAGACCCAGAATAGGCCTCTGGCAGGTATGTGTCAATGTTTTCTGCCCATGGCACTCAGCCGGTTATTTGCATAGAATGTTAGGAGCGGAATTAGTAGTCTCCGGAGAGGCTGCCACTTGTCAGCGAGCTTCACCTGGCCAGGTCCCACGGTGATGTCAAGCTTCACCTGGCCAGGTCCGCCCGTGATGTAGCTCCCCAATCAATCACTACTCTCTAGACCTTCCAGATAGACTCCCAGAACTTCTCTCCCATGGGCAAGCAGTAGAGCCAGAGGCTTCCCCCTTTGCTCTTTGGTCTCTAGGCCCTCTGTCAGGCACTCCAAGGTGTGAAGTGTCAAGGAGGAGAAGGAAGAGATTTCAGAGAACGAAGACAAGCAGAGAGAGAGAGAGAGAGGCAAGAGATGCTGAGTGGGGATGCCTTGCCTACTGATATCCTCAGGAAAGTGGAAAGAGGTACTGGCGTGCTCTGCCAATGCCCTGAAGCAGTCCGCACCAGGGGCTCCCTTGTGCCTGCGTAGCCTTTCCCGGGGCGTGCTCAAATCCTGTGGCCACTAGGGGTCATAGGTCACAATGGAGGGCCCTGTGTCATCTGCCTGGCGGGCCGGATCTCTGCCATTGGCTCAGTCTTGTCACCAGGCCCATCCCAAGCTCCGCCCACTCTTGCGGTGGGGGGACTGTCTCTATGGTGATGGCAAAGAAGCCTCAGCCCCGCCCACCTGGCCTTCACTTCACCTACCTGGCCCTCTGACCCTCACTCAGACCTCTGTGTTGATAAAAATCAATGTCCGCCAGTGCCCAGGTGTCAGCATCTGGGATAAAGGATTCGGGACCTTGCCTGGGGCAGAAGGCAGCCTAGGTCAGCGGGTAGCTGGAAGTCTAGTGACTTGTGACACTGCTGCCAGTGACAAATGGTGACTCCCACACTCACATATCCCCTGGTGGCAGAATGCTAGTGATGGGTGGAGAAACATCGCTCCGGAGCACACGTTTAATGGGGCACCAGCCAAAGCAAAGGCCAGGGACAGTAGTGGACGTCGTGGAGCTGAATGACGAGCCAGTGAAGGGCCCAAGGATCCCTCCTGTATGTGGCGAGCAGGTCATCCGTGTCCCCACGTCCATCAACCATTGGACTGCTGGGGCCCAGGCTGCCAGGATTTCGGCCTTGCCTTCGGAGCCCGGCCACATAGGCAGCCTTGCACCGGAGGCGGGGACGTGTAGACAGCAAAAATTTGGAAACTGGCAGTGTTTCCTCGATTTCCCTGGCATCGGCCTTTTTGAGCGGCTTGCTTTTTTTTCCTGGTAGGATAGGGCCCTGACGGAGAAAGGCAGGATTACGTGTGCAGGAAAGGTGCGTGTTGAGAGGGTGACTACGTTGAGACCACGTTGGGATCTTTAGTCCCAGGAAAGGCCCCTGGCGGGTATGGGTCAATGTTCTCTACCCATCCGCCTTGGCGGGGGGAGGTTTTCACCATACAAAGCAGCAGCGCAATTATTCGTCGCCAGAGAGGTTGCATCTGCCCACAAGCTCCCCCTGGCCTGGGTCCGCCCCTACTGTATTGCGCGTGTCAGTCAACAGAAGCTAAGACCTTCCAGAGAGACTACCTGCTATTCTGTCCCCACGGGGAAGCAGTACAGCCAGAAGCCTCCCCCGTTCCATCTCTAGGCTCTCTCTCAGGCCCCTCATACTTGTGATGTGTCTCAGGGGTAGAATGAAGAGATTCCTCTGAGTGAACACATACGTGAGAGGCCACAGATGCTGAGGAAGGGCGCCTTGCCTAGTGATATCCTAGCGTAAGTGGAAAAGAGGTACCTGCCTGCTGTCCCAGTGTGTCGAACGTGTTCACATCAGGGGTTGCCTACTGTGAAGTTATTCCCTGGGTGCCCTGGATTTTGTGGCCAAAGACGCAAGGGGCCGTTGTCTGTCCATGGGTAAAATGGAGGGCTCTGCGGAACTGGCCGGTTAGGCTGGACCTCTCCTATTGGCTGAGTGTTTGTGACTCGTCCCCGTCCGAAGTTCCACCCAGCCTTCCGGTGGCTGTCACCATGGTGATTGGGAAAGAAGCCTTAGGCCCCACACTCAGCCCTCACCTGGCCTACCTGGCCTCTTTCCCCTCATCTAGACCGCTGCATGGATGAAAGAAAGGATGTCGGCCAGTGAGCACGTGTCCTGATTTCCTTGGAAGGATTAGGTTCCTTGCCTGGGCAGAAGACAGACAAGGTCAGCCTGAGCCTAGACACCTAGTGACCTGTGACACTGCAGCCAGTGATAGATGTTGATGTCCACGCTCAGGTATCCGCAGGTGGCGGATTCAGTGTGGTGGGAAGAGAAGTGGAAGTAGAGATGACACACTCACGAGGGCACAGGCCAAAGGTCAGGGAAAATAGCTGAGGTCGTGGAGCTCTAGCGGAGCCAGTCTAGGGCCCAGGCCTCCCTGCTGTACGAGGCAAAGAGGTGATCCATATGCCGCCATCCGTAGATTCTGGACGGCTGGGGCCCTGGATGCCCGGATTTCGGCCTCGTCTACCGAGAAGTGACGCACATGCAGTGTGCCACCGGAGGCTGTGGAGCAGCAGAGGGCAAAATCTTGAAAATGGGGGCTTCAGTTGACTTGGCCTGTGCTCTCCTTTGGCTGAGTGACATCGTGTGTTTCCTAGCAGGTGAAGACATTCGTGGAGAGAGGCGGTTTCCATGCGTGCAGGCAAAGTGTGTGCTGAGATGATGAGTTGCAGGGGAGACCAGGGTGGACTCTCCAGACCCAGAATAGGCCTCTGGCAGGTATGTGTCAATGTTTTCTGCCCATGGCACTCAGCCGGTTATTTGCATAGAATGTTAGGAGCGGAATTAGTAGTCTCCGGAGAGGCTGCCACTTGTCAGCGAGCTTCACCTGGCCAGGTCCCACGGTGATGTCAAGCTTCACCTGGCCAGGTCCGCCCGTGATGTAGCTCCCCAATCAATCACTACTCTCTAGACCTTCCAGATAGACTCCCAGAACTTCTCTCCCCATGGGCAAGCAGTAGAGCCAGAGGCCTTCCCCCTTTGCTCTTTGGTCTCTAGGCCCTCTGTCAGGCACTCCAAGGTGTGAAGTGACAAGGGGGAGAAGGAAGAGATTTCAGAGAACGAAGACAAGCAGAGAGAGAGAGAGAGAGGCAAGAGATGCTGAGTGGGGATGCCTTGCCTACTGATATCCTCAGGAAAGTGGGAAAGAGGTACCTGGCGTGCTCTGCCAATGCCCTGAAGCAGTCCGCACCAGGGGCTCCCTTGTGCCTGCGTAGCCTTTCCCGGGGCGTGCTCAAATCCTGTGGCCACTAGGGGTCATAGGTCACAATGGAGGGCCCTGTGTCATCTGCCTGGCGGGCCGGATCTCTGCCATTGGCTCAGTCTTGTCACCAGGCCCATCCCAAGCTCCGCCCACTCTTGCGGTGGGGGGACTGTCTCTATGGTGATGGCAAAGAAGCCTCAGCCCCGCCCACCTGGCCTTCACTTCACCTACCTGGCCCTCTGACCCTCACTCAGACCTCTGTGTTGATAAAAATCAATGTCCGCCAGTGCCCAGGTGTCAGCATCTGGGATAAAGGATTCGGGACCTTGCCTGGGGCAGAAGGCAGCCTAGGTCAGCGGGTAGCTGGAAGTCTAGTGACTTGTGACACTGCTGCCAGTGACAAATGGTGACTCCCACACTCACATATCCCCTGGTGGCAGAATGCTAGTGATGGGTGGAGAAACATCGCTCCGGAGCACACGTTTAATGGGGCACCAGCCAAAGCAAAGGCCAGGGACAGTAGTGGACGTCGTGGAGCTGAATGACGAGCCAGTGAAGGGCCCAAGGATCCCTCCTGTATGTGGCGAGCAGGTCATCCGTGTCCCCACGTCCATCAACCATTGGACTGCTGGGGCCCAGGCTGCCAGGATTTCGGCCTTGCCTTCGGAGCCCGGCCACATAGGCAGCCTTGCACCGGAGGCGGGGACGTGTAGACAGCAAAAATTTGGAAACTGGCAGTGTTTCCTCGATTTCCCTGGCATCGGCCTTTTTGAGCGGCTTGCTTTTTTTCCTGGTAGGATAGGGCCCTGACGGAGAAAGGCAGGATTACGTGTGCAGGAAAGGTGCGTGTTGAGAGGGTGACTACGTTGAGACCACGTTGGGATCTTTAGTCCCAGGAAAGGCCCCTGGCGGGTATGGGTCAATGTTCTCTACCCATCCGCCTTGGCGGGGGGAGGTTTTCACCATACAAAGCAGCAGCGCAATTATTCGTCGCCAGAGAGGTTGCATCTGCCCACAAGCTCCCCCTGGCCTGGGTCCGCCCCTACTGTATTGCGCGTGTCAGTCAACAGAAGCTAAGACCTTCCAGAGAGACTACCTGCTATTCTGTCCCCACGGGGAAGCAGTACAGCCAGAAGCCTCCCCCGTTCCATCTCTAGGCTCTCTCTCAGGCCCCTCATACTTGTGATGTGTCTCAGGGGTAGAATGAAGAGATTCCTCTGAGTGAACACATACGTGAGAGGCCACAGATGCTGAGGAAGGGCGCCTTGCCTAGTGATATCCTAGCGTAAGTGGAAAAGAGGTACCTGCCTGCTGTCCCAGTGTGTCGAACGTGTTCACATCAGGGGTTGCCTACTGTGAAGTTATTCCCTGGGTGCCCTGGATTTTGTGGCCAAAGACGCAAGGGGCCGTTGTCTGTCCATGGGTAAAATGGAGGGCTCTGCGGAACTGGCCGGTTAGGCTGGACCTCTCCTATTGGCTGAGTGTTTGTGACTCGTCCCCGTCCGAAGTTCCGCCCAGCCTTCCGGTGGCTGTCACCATGGTGATTGGGAAAGAAGCCTTAGGCCCCACACTCAGCCCTCACCTGGCCTACCTGGCCTCTTTCCCCTCATCTAGACCGCTGCATGGATGAAAGAAAGGATGTCGGCCAGTGAGCACGTGTCCTGATTTCCTTGGAAGGATTAGGTTCCTTGCCTGGGCAGAAGACAGCCAAGGTCAGCCTGAGCCTAGACACCTAGTGACCTGTGACACTGCAGCCAGTGATAGATGTTGATGTCCACGCTCAGGTATCCGCAGGTGGCGGATTCAGTGTGGTGGGAAGAGAAGTGGAAGTAGAGATGACACACTCACGAGGGCACAGGCCAAAGGTCAGGGAAAATAGCTGAGGTCGTGGAGCTCTAGCGGAGCCAGTCTAGGGCCCAGGCCTCCCTGCTGTACGAGGCAAAGAGGTGATCCATATGCCGCCATCCGTAGATTCTGGACGGCTGGGGCCCTGGATGCCCGGATTTCGGCCTCGTCTACCGAGAAGTGACGCACATGCAGTGTGCCACCGGAGGCTGTGGAGCAGCAGAGGGCAAAATCTTGAAAATGGGGGCTTCAGTTGACTTGGCCTGTGCTCTCCTTTGGCTGAGTGACATCGTGTGTTTCCTAGCAGGTGAAGACATTCGTGGAGAGAGGCGGTTTCCATGCGTGCAGGCAAAGTGTGTGCTGAGATGATGAGTTGCAGGGGAGACCAGGGTGGACTCTCCAGACCCAGAATAGGCCTCTGGCAGGTATGTGTCAATGTTTTCTGCCCATGGCACTCAGCCGGTTATTTGCATAGAATGTTAGGAGCGGAATTAGTAGTCTCCGGAGAGGCTGCCACTTGTCAGCGAGCTTCACCTGGCCAGGTCCCACGGTGATGTCAAGCTTCACCTGGCCAGGTCCGCCCGTGATGTAGCTCCCCAATCAATCACTACTCTCTAGACCTTCCAGATAGACTCCCAGAACTTCTCTCCCCATGGGCAAGCAGTAGAGCCAGAGGCCTTCCCCCTTTGCTCTTTGGTCTCTAGGCCCTCTGTCAGGCACTCCAAGGTGTGAAGTGACAAGGAGGAGAAGGAAGAGATTTCAGAGAACGAAGACAAGCAGAGAGAGACAGAGAGAGGCAAGAGATGCTGAGTGGGGATGCCTTGCCTACTGATATCCTCAGGAAAGTGGGAAAGAGGTACCTGGCGTGCTCTGCCAATGCCCTGAAGCAGTCCGCACCAGGGGCTCCCTTGTGCCTGCGTAGCCTTTCCCGGGGCGTGCTCAAATCCTGTGGCCACTAGGGGTCATAGGTCACAATGGAGGGCCCTGTGTCATCTGCCTGGCGGGCCGGATCTCTGCCATTGGCTCAGTCTTGTCACCAGGCCCATCCCAAGCTCCGCCCACTCTTGCGGTGGGGGGACTGTCTCTATGGTGATGGCAAAGAAGCCTCAGCCCCGCCCACCTGGCCTTCACTTCACCTAACTGGCCCTCTGACCCTCACTCAGACCTCTGTGTTGATAAAAATCAATGTCCGCCAGTGCCCAGGTGTCAGCATCTGGGATAAAGGATTCGGGACCTTGCCTGGGGCAGAAGGCAGCCTAGGTCAGCGGGTAGCTGGAAGTCTAGTGACTTGTGACACTGCTGCCAGTGACAAATGGTGACTCCCACACTCACATATCCCCTGGTGGCAGAATGCTAGTGATGGGTGGAGAAACATCGCTCCGGAGCACACGTTTAATGGGGCACCAGCCAAAGCAAAGGCCAGGGACAGTAGTGGACGTCGTGGAGCTGAATGACGAGCCAGTGAAGGGCCCAAGGATCCCTCCTGTATGTGGCGAGCAGGTCATCCGTGTCCCCACGTCCATCAACCATTGGACTGCTGGGGCCCAGGCTGCCAGGATTTCGGCCTTGCCTTCGGAGCCCGGCCACATAGGCAGCCTTGCACCGGAGGCGGGGACGTGTAGACAGCAAAAATTTGGAAACTGGCAGTGTTTCCTCGATTTCCCTGGCATCGGCCTTTTTGAGCGGCTTGCTTTTTTTCCTGGTAGGATAGGGCCCTGACGGAGAAAGGCAGGATTACGTGTGCAGGAAAGGTGCGTGTTGAGAGGGTGACTACGTTGAGACCACGTTGGGATCTTTAGTCCCAGGAAAGGCCCCTGGCGGGTATGGGTCAATGTTCTCTACCCATCCGCCTTGGCGGGGGGAGGTTTTCACCATACAAAGCAGCAGCGCAATTATTCGTCGCCAGAGAGGTTGCATCTGCCCACAAGCTCCCCCTGGCCTGGGTCCGCCCCTACTGTATTGCGCGTGTCAGTCAACAGAAGCTAAGACCTTCCAGAGAGACTACCTGCTATTCTGTCCCCACGGGGAAGCAGTACAGCCAGAAGCCTCCCCCGTTCCATCTCTAGGCTCTCTCTCAGGCCCCTCATACTTGTGATGTGTCTCAGGGGTAGAATGAAGAGATTCCTCTGAGTGAACACATACGTGAGAGGCCACAGATGCTGAGGAAGGGCGCCTTGCCTAGTGATATCCTAGCGTAAGTGGAAAAGAGGTACCTGCCTGCTGTCCCAGTGTGTCGAACGTGTTCACATCAGGGGTTGCCTACTGTGAAGTTATTCCCTGGGTGCCCTGGATTTTGTGGCCAAAGACGCAAGGGGCCGTTGTCTGTCCATGGGTAAAATGGAGGGCTCTGCGGAACTGGCCGGTTAGGCTGGACCTCTCCTATTGGCTGAGTGTTTGTGACTCGTCCCCGTCCGAAGTTCCGCCCAGCCTTCCGGTGGCTGTCACCATGGTGATTGGGAAAGAAGCCTTAGGCCCCACACTCAGCCCTCACCTGGCCTACCTGGCCTCTTTCCCCTCATCTAGACCGCTGCATGGATGAAAGAAAGGATGTCGGCCAGTGAGCACGTGTCCTGATTTCCTTGGAAGGATTAGGTTCCTTGCCTGGGCAGAAGACAGCCAAGGTCAGCCTGAGCCTAGACACCTAGTGACCTGTGACACTGCAGCCAGTGATAGATGTTGATGTCCACGCTCAGGTATCCGCAGGTGGCGGATTCAGTGTGGTGGGAAGAGAAGTGGAAGTAGAGATGACACACTCACGAGGGCACAGGCCAAAGGTCAGGGAAAATAGCTGAGGTCGTGGAGCTCTAGCGGAGCCAGTCTAGGGCCCAGGCCTCCCTGCTGTACGAGGCAAAGAGGTGATCCATATGCCGCCATCCGTAGATTCTGGACGGCTGGGGCCCTGGATGCCCGGATTTCGGCCTCGTCTACCGAGAAGTGACGCACATGCAGTGTGCCACCGGAGGCTGTGGAGCAGCAGAGGGCAAAATCTTGAAAATGGGGGCTTCAGTTGACTTGGCCTGTGCTCTCCTTTGGCTGAGTGACATCGTGTGTTTCCTAGCAGGTGAAGACATTCATGGAGAGAGGCGGTTTCCATGCGTGCAGGCAAAGTGTGTGCTGAGATGATGAGTTGCAGGGGAGACCAGGGTGGACTCTCCAGACCCAGAATAGGCCTCTGGCAGGTATGTGTCAATGTTTTCTGCCCATGGCACTCAGCCGGTTATTTGCATAGAATGTTAGGAGCGGAATTAGTAGTCTCCGGAGAGGCTGCCACTTGTCAGCGAGCTTCACCTGGCCAGGTCCCACGGTGATGTCAAGCTTCACCTGGCCAGGTCCGCCCGTGATGTAGCTCCCCAATCAATCACTACTCTCTAGACCTTCCAGATAGACTCCCAGAACTTCTCTCCCCATGGGCAAGCAGTAGAGCCAGAGGCCTTCCCCCTTTGCTCTTTGGTCTCTAGGCCCTCTGTCAGGCACTCCAAGGTGTGAAGTGACAAGGGGGAGAAGGAAGAGATTTCAGAGAACGAAGACAAGCAGAGAGAGACAGAGAGAGGCAAGAGATGCTGAGTGGGGATGCCTTGCCTACTGATATCCTCAGGAAAGTGGGAAAGAGGTACCTGGCGTGCTCTGCCAATGCCCTGAAGCAGTCCGCACCAGGGGCTCCCTTGTGCCTGCGTAGCCTTTCCCGGGGCGTGCTCAAATCCTGTGGCCACTAGGGGTCATAGGTCACAATGGAGGGCCCTGTGTCATCTGCCTGGCGGGCCGGATCTCTGCCATTGGCTCAGTCTTGTCACCAGGCCCATCCCAAGCTCCGCCCACTCTTGCGGTGGGGGGACTGTCTCTATGGTGATGGCAAAGAAGCCTCAGCCCCGCCCACCTGGCCTTGACTTCACCTACCTGGCCCTCTGACCCTCACTCAGACCTCTGTGTTGATAAAAATCAATGTCCGCCAGTGCCCAGGTGTCAGCATCTGGGATAAAGGATTCGGGACCTTGCCTGGGGCAGAAGGCAGCCTAGGTCAGCGGGTAGCTGGAAGTCTAGTGACTTGGGACACTGCTGCCAGTGACAAATGGTGACTCCCACACTCACATATCCCCTGGTGGCAGAACGCTAGTGATGGGTGGAGAAACATCGCTCCGGAGCACACGTTTAATGGGGCACCAGCCAAAGCAAAGGCCAGGGACAGTAGTGGACGTCGTGGAGCTGAATGACGAGCCAGTGAAGGGCCCAAGGATCCCTCCTGTATGTGGCGAACAGGTCATCCGTGTCCCCAGGTCCATCAAACATTGGACTGCTGGGGCCCAGGCTGCCAGGATTTCGGCCTTGCCTTCGGAGCCCGGCCACATAGGCAGCCTTGCACCGGAGGCGGGGACGTGTAGACAGCAAAAATTTGGAAACTGGCAGTGTTTCCTCGATTTCCCTGGCATCGGCCTTTTTGAGCGGCTTCCTTTTTTTCCTGGTAGGATAGGGCCCTGACGGAGAAAGGCAGGATTACGTGTGCAGGAAAGGTGCGTTTTGAGAGGGTGACTACGTTGAGACCACGTTGGGATCTTTAGTCCCAGGAAAGGCCCCTGGCGAGTATGGGTCAATGTTCTCTACCCATCCCCCTTGGCGGGGGGAGGTTTTCACCATACAAAGCAGCAGCGCAATTATTCGTCGCCGGAGAGGTTGCATCTGCCCACAAGCTCCCCCTGGCCTGGGTCCGCCCCTACTGTATTGCGCGTGTCAGTCAACAGAAGCTAAGACCTTCCAGAGAGACTACCTGCTATTCTGTCCCCACGGGGAAGCAGTACAGCCAGAAGCCTCCCCCGTTCCATCTCTAGGCTCTCTCTCAGGCCCCTCATACTTGTGATGTGTCTCAGGGGTAGAATGAAGAGATTCCTCTGAGTGAACACATACGTGAGAGGCCACAGATGCTGAGGAAGGGCGCCTTGCCTAGTGATATCCTAGCGTAAGTGGAAAAGAGGTACCTGCCTGCTGTCCCAGTGTGTCGAACGTGTTCACATCAGGGGTTGCCTACTGTGAAGTTATTCCCTGGGTGCCCTGGATTTTGTGGCCAAAGACGAAAGGGGCCGTTGTCTCTCCATGGGTAAAATGGAGGGCTCTGCGGAACTGGCCGGTTAGGCTGGACCTCTCCTATTGGCTGAGTGTTTGTGACTCGTCCCCGTCCGAAGTTCCGCCCAGCCTTCCGGTGGCTGTCACCATGGTGATTGGGAAAGAAGCCTTAGGCCCCACACTCAGCCCTCACCTGGCCTACCTGGCCTCATTACCCTCATCTAGACCACTGTGTGGATGAAAGAAAGGATGTCGGCCAGTGAGCACGTGTCCTGATTTCCTTGGAAGGATATGGTTCCTTGCCTGGGCAGAAGACAGCCAAGGTCAGCCTGAGCCTAGACACCTAGTGACCTGTGACACTGCAGCCAGTGATAGATGTTGATGTCCACGCTCAGGTATCCGCCGGTGGCGGATTCAGTGTGGTGGGAAGAGAAGTGGAAGTAGAGATGACACACTCACGAGGGCACAGGCCAAAGGTCAGGGAAAATAGCTGAGGTCGTGGAGCTCTAGCGGAGCCAGTCTAGGGCCCAGGCCTCCCTGCTGTACGAGGCAAAGAGGTGATCCATATGCCGCCATCCGTAGATTCTGGACGGCTGGGGCCCTGGATGCCCGGATTTCGGCCTCGTCTACCGAGAAGTGACGCACATGCAGTGTGCCACCGGAGGCTGTGGAGCAGCAGAGGGCAAAATCTTGAAAATGGGGGCTTCAGTTGACTTGGCCTGTGCTCTCCTTTGGCTGAGTGACATCGTGTGTTTCCTAGCAGGTGAAGACATTCGTGGAGAGAGGCGGTTTCCATGCGTGCAGGCAAAGTGTGTGCTGAGATGATGAGTTGCAGGGGAGACCAGGGTGGACTCTCCAGACCCAGAATAGGCCTCTGGCAGGTATGTGTCAATGTTTTCTGCCCATGGCACTCAGCCGGTTATTTGCATAGAATGTTAGGAGCGGAATTAGTAGTCTCCGGAGAGGCTGCCACTTGTCAGCGAGCTTCACCTGGCCAGGTCCCACGGTGATGTCAAGCTTCACCTGGCCAGGTCCGCCCGTGATGTAGCTCCCCAATCAATCACTACTCTCTAGACCTTCCAGATAGACTCCCAGAACTTCTCTCCCCATGGGCAAGCAGTAGAGCCAGAGGCCTTCCCCCTTTGCTCTTTGGTCTCTAGGCCCTCTGTCAGGCACTCCAAGGTGTGAAGTGACAAGGGGGAGAAGGAAGAGATTTCAGAGAACGAAGACAAGCAGAGAGAGAGAGAGAGAGGCAAGAGATGCTGAGTGGGGATGCCTTGCCTACTGATATCCTCAGGAAAGTGGGAAAGAGGTACCTGGCGTGCTCTGCCAATGCCCTGAAGCAGTCCGCACCAGGGGCTCCCTTGTGCCTGCGTAGCCTTTCCCGGGGCGTGCTCAAATCCTGTGGCCACTAGGGGTCATAGGTCACAATGGAGGGCCCTGTGTCATCTGCCTGGCGGGCCGGATCTCTGCCATTGGCTCAGTCTTGTCACCAGGCCCATCCCAAGCTCCGCCCACTCTTGCGGTGGGGGGACTGTCTCTATGGTGATGGCAAAGAAGCCTCAGCCCCGCCCACCTGGCCTTGACTTCACCTACCTGGCCCTCTGACCCTCACTCAGACCTCTGTGTTGATAAAAATCAATGTCCGCCAGTGCCCAGGTGTCAGCATCTGGGATAAAGGATTCGGGACCTTGCCTGGGGCAGAAGGCAGCCTAGGTCAGCGGGTAGCTGGAAGTCTAGTGACTTGTGACACTGCTGCCAGTGACAAATGGTGACTCCCACACTCACATATCCCCTGGTGGCAGAATGCTAGTGATGGGTGGAGAAACATCGCTCCGGAGCACACGTTTAATGGGGCACCAGCCAAAGCAAAGGCCAGGGCCAGTAGTGGACGTCGTGGAGCTGAATGGCGAGCCAGTGAAGGGCCCAAGGATCCCTCCTGTATGTGGCGAACAGGTCATCCGTGTCCCCACGTCCATCAACCATTGCACTGCTGGGGCCCAGGCTGCCAGGATTTCGGCCTTGCCTTCGGAGCCCGGCCACATAGGCAGCCTTGCACCGGAGGCGGGGACGTGTAGACAGCAAAAATTTGGAAACTGGCAGTGTTTCCTCGATTTCCCTGGCATCGGCCTCTTTGAGCGGCTTGCTTTTTTTCCTGGTAGGATAGGGCCCTGACGGAGAAAGGCAGGATTACGTGTGCAGGAAAGGTGTGTGTTGAGAGGGTGACTACGTTGAGACCACGTTGGGATCTTTAGTCCCAGGAAAGGCCCCTGGCGGGTATGGGTCAATGTTCTCTACCCATCCGCCTTGGCGGGGGGAGGTTTTCACCATACAAAGCAGCAGCGCAATTATTCGTCGCCAGAGAGGTTGCATCTGCCCACAAGCTCCCCCTGGCCTGGGTCCGCCCCTACTGTATTGCGCGTGTCAGTCAACAGAAGCTAAGACCTTCCAGAGAGACTACCTGCTATTCTGTCCCCACGGGGAAGCAGTACAGCCAGAAGCCTCCCCCGTTCCATCTCTAGGCTCTCTCTCAGGCCCCTCATACTTGTGATGTGTCTCAGGGGTAGAATGAAGAGATTCCTCTGAGTGAACACATACGTGAGAGGCCACAGATGCTGAGGAAGGGCGCCTTGCCTAGTGATATCCTAGCGTAAGTGGAAAAGAGGTACCTGCCTGCTGTCCCAGTGTGTCGAACGTGTTCACATCAGGGGTTGCCTACTGTGAAGTTATTCCCTGGGTGCCCTGGATTTTGTGGCCAAAGACGCAAGGGGCCGTTGTCTGTCCATGGGTAAAATGGAGGGCTCTGCGGAACTGGCCGGTTAGGCTGGACCTCTCCTATTGGCTGAGTGTTTGTGACTCGTCCCCGTCCGAAGTTCCACCCAGCCTTCCGGTGGCTGTCACCATGGTGATTGGGAAAGAAGCCTTAGGCCCCACACTCAGCCCTCACCTGGCCTACCTGGCCTCTTTCCCCTCATCTAGACCGCTGCATGGATGAAAGAAAGGATGTCGGCCAGTGAGCACGTGTCCTGATTTCCTTGGAAGGATTAGGTTCCTTGCCTGGGCAGAAGACAGCCAAGGTCAGCCTGAGCCTAGACACCTAGTGACCTGTGACACTGCAGCCAGTGATAGATGTTGATGTCCACGCTCAGGTATCCGCAGGTGGCGGATTCAGTGTGGTGGGAAGAGAAGTGGAAGTAGAGATGACACACTCACGAGGGCACAGGCCAAAGGTCAGGGAAAATAGCTGAGGTCGTGGAGCTCTAGCGGAGCCAGTCTAGGGCCCAGGCCTCCCTGCTGTACGAGGCAAAGAGGTGATCCATATGCCGCCATCCGTAGATTCTGGACGGCTGGGGCCCTGGATGCCCGGATTTCGGCCTCGTCTACCGAGAAGTGACGCACATGCAGTGTGCCACCGGAGGCTGTGGAGCAGCAGAGGGCAAAATCTTGAAAATGGGGGCTTCAGTTGACTTGGCCTGTGCTCTCCTTTGGCTGAGTGACATCGTGTGTTTCCTAGCAGGTGAAGACATTCGTGGAGAGAGGCGGTTTCCATGCGTGCAGGCAAAGTGTGTGCTGAGATGATGAGTTGCAGGGGAGACCAGGGTGGACTCTCCAGACCCAGAATAGGCCTCTGGCAGGTATGTGTCAATGTTTTCTGCCCATGGCACTCAGCCGGTTATTTGCATAGAATGTTAGGAGCGGAATTAGTAGTCTCCGGAGAGGCTGCCACTTGTCAGCGAGCTTCACCTGGCCAGGTCCCACGGTGATGTCAAGCTTCACCTGGCCAGGTCCGCCCGTGATGTAGCTCCCCAATCAATCACTACTCTCTAGACCTTCCAGATAGACTCCCAGAACTTCTCTCCCCATGGGCAAGCAGTAGAGCCAGAGGCCTTCCCCCTTTGCTCTTTGGTCTCTAGGCCCTCTGTCAGGCACTCCAAGGTGTGAAGTGACAAGGGGGAGAAGGAAGAGATTTCAGAGAACGAAGACAAGCAGAGAGAGAGAGAGAGAGGCAAGAGATGCTGAGTGGGGATGCCTTGCCTACTGATATCCTCAGGAAAGTGGGAAAGAGGTACCTGGCGTGCTCTGCCAATGCCCTGAAGCAGTCCGCACCAGGGGCTCCCTTGTGCCTGCGTAGCCTTTCCCGGGGCGTGCTCAAATCCTGTGGCCACTAGGGGTCATAGGTCACAATGGAGGGCCCTGTGTCATCTGCCTGGCGGGCCGGATCTCTGCCATTGGCTCAGTCTTGTCACCAGGCCCATCCCAAGCTCCGCCCACTCTTGCGGTGGGGGGACTGTCTCTATGGTGATGGCAAAGAAGCCTCAGCCCCGCCCACCTGGCCTTCACTTCACCTACCTGGCCCTCTGACCCTCACTCAGACCTCTGTGTTGATAAAAATCAATGTCCGCCAGTGCCCAGGTGTCAGCATCTGGGATAAAGGATTCGGGACCTTGCCTGGGGCAGAAGGCAGCCTAGGTCAGCGGGTAGCTGGAAGTCTAGTGACTTGGGACACTGCTGCCAGTGACAAATGGTGACTCCCACACTCACATATCCCCTGGTGGCAGAACGCTAGTGATGGGTGGAGAAACATCGCTCCGGAGCACACGTTTAATGGGGCACCAGCCAAAGCAAAGGCCAGGGACAGTAGTGGACGTCGTGGAGCTGAATGACGAGCCAGTGAAGGGCCCAAGGATCCCTCCTGTATGTGGCGAACAGGTCATCCGTGTCCCCAGGTCCATCAAACATTGGACTGCTGGGGCCCAGGCTGCCAGGATTTCGGCCTTGCCTTCGGAGCCCGGCCACATAGGCAGCCTTGCACCGGAGGCGGGGACGTGTAGACAGCAAAAATTTGGAAACTGGCAGTGTTTCCTCGATTTCCCTGGCATCGGCCTTTTTGAGCGGCTTCCTTTTTTTCCTGGTAGGATAGGGCCCTGACGGAGAAAGGCAGGATTACGTGTGCAGGAAAGGTGCGTTTTGAGAGGGTGACTACGTTGAGACCACGTTGGGATCTTTAGTCCCAGGAAAGGCCCCTGGCGAGTATGGGTCAATGTTCTCTACCCATCCCCCTTGGCGGGGGGAGGTTTTCACCATACAAAGCAGCAGCGCAATTATTCGTCGCCGGAGAGGTTGCATCTGCCCACAAGCTCCCCCTGGCCTGGGTCCGCCCCTACTGTATTGCGCGTGTCAGTCAACAGAAGCTAAGACCTTCCAGAGAGACTACCTGCTATTCTGTCCCCACGGGGAAGCAGTACAGCCAGAAGCCTCCCCCGTTCCATCTCTAGGCTCTCTCTCAGGCCCCTCATACTTGTGATGTGTCTCAGGGGTAGAATGAAGAGATTCCTCTGAGTGAACACATACGTGAGAGGCCACAGATGCTGAGGAAGGGCGCCTTGCCTAGTGATATCCTAGCGTAAGTGGAAAAGAGGTACCTGCCTGCTGTCCCAGTGTGTCGAACGTGTTCACATCAGGGGTTGCCTACTGTGAAGTTATTCCCTGGGTGCCCTGGATTTTGTGGCCAAAGACGCAAGGGGCCGTTGTCTGTCCATGGGTAAAATGGAGGGCTCTGCGGAACTGGCCGGTTAGGCTGGACCTCTCCTATTGGCTGAGTGTTTGTGACTCGTCCCCGTCCGAAGTTCCGCCCAGCCTTCCGGTGGCTGTCACCATGGTGATTGGGAAAGAAGCCTTAGGCCCCACACTCAGCCCTCACCTGGCCTACCTGGCCTCATTACCCTCATCTAGACCACTGTGTGGATGAAAGAAAGGATGTCGGCCAGTGAGCACGTGTCCTGATTTCCTTGGAAGGATATGGTTCCTTGCCTGGGCAGAAGACAGCCAAGGTCAGCCTGAGCCTAGACACCTAGTGACCTGTGACACTGCAGCCAGTGATAGATGTTGATGTCCACGCTCAGGTATCCGCAGGTGGCGGATTCAGTGTGGTGGGAAGAGAAGTGGAAGTAGAGATGACACACTCACGAGGGCACAGGCCAAAGGTCAGGGAAAATAGCTGAGGTCGTGGAGCTCTAGCGGAGCCAGTCTAGGGCCCAGGCCTCCCTGCTGTACGAGGCAAAGAGGTGATCCATATGCCGCCATCCGTAGATTCTGGACGGCTGGGGCCCTGGATGCCCGGATTTCGGCCTCGTCTACCGAGAAGTGACGCACATGCAGTGTGCCACCGGAGGCTGTGGAGCAGCAGAGGGCAAAATCTTGAAAATGGGGGCTTCAGTTGACTTGGCCTGTGCTCTCCTTTGGCTGAGTGACATCGTGTGTTTCCTAGCAGGTGAAGACATTCGTGGAGAGAGGCGGTTTCCATGCGTGCAGGCAAAGTG
The DNA here is from genome assembly GCF_030014295.1 of Loxodonta africana. Taxonomy (NCBI): domain Eukaryota; kingdom Metazoa; phylum Chordata; class Mammalia; order Proboscidea; family Elephantidae; genus Loxodonta; species Loxodonta africana. Next base: position 78,330 of record NW_026975056.1, read on the forward strand.
TGTGCTGAGATGATGAGTTGCAGGGGAGACCAGGGTGGACTCTCCAGACCCAGAATAGGCCTCTGGCAGGTATGTGTCAATGTTTTCTGCCCATGGCACTCAGCCGGTTATTTGCATAGAATGTTAGGAGCGGAATTAGTAGTCTCCGGAGAGGCTGCCACTTGTCAGCGAGCTTCACCTGGCCAGGTCCCACGGTGATGTCAAGCTTCACCTGGCCAGGTCCGCCCGTGATGTAGCTCCCCAATCAATCACTACTCTCTAGACCTTCCAGATAGACTCCCAGAACTTCTCTCCCCATGGGCAAGCAGTAGAGCCAGAGGCCTTCCCCCTTTGCTCTTTGGTCTCTAGGCCCTCTGTCAGGCACTCCAAGGTGTGAAGTGACAAGGGGGAGAAGGAAGAGATTTCAGAGAACGAAGACAAGCAGAGAGAGAGAGAGAGAGGCAAGAGATGCTGAGTGGGGATGCCTTGCCTACTGATATCCTCAGGAAAGTGGGAAAGAGGTACCTGGCGTGCTCTGCCAATGCCCTGAAGCAGTCCGCACCAGGGGCTCCCTTGTGCCTGCGTAGCCTTTCCCGGGGCGTGCTCAAATCCTGTGGCCACTAGGGGTCATAGGTCACAATGGAGGGCCCTGTGTCATCTGCCTGGCGGGCCGGATCTCTGCCATTGGCTCAGTCTTGTCACCAGGCCCATCCCAAGCTCCGCCCACTCTTGCGGTGGGGGGACTGTCTCTATGGTGATGGCAAAGAAGCCTCAGCCCCGCCCACCTGGCCTTGACTTCACCTACCTGGCCCTCTGACCCTCACTCAGACCTCTGTGTTGATAAAAATCAATGTCCGCCAGTGCCCAGGTGTCAGCATCTGGGATAAAGGATTCGGGACCTTGCCTGGGGCAGAAGGCAGCCTAGGTCAGCGGGTAGCTGGAAGTCTAGTGACTTGTGACACTGCTGCCAGTGACAAATGGTGACTCCCACACTCACATATCCCCTGGTGGCAGAATGCTAGTGATGGGTGGAGAAACATCGCTCCGGAGCACACGTTTAATGGGGCACCAGCCAAAGCAAAGGCCAGGGCCAGTAGTGGACGTCGTGGAGGTGAATGGCGAGCCAGTGAAGGGCCCAAGGATCCCTCCTGTATGTGGCGAACAGGTCATCCGTGTCCCCACGTCCATCAACCATTGCACTGCTGGGGCCCAGGCTGCCAGGATTTCGGCCTTGCCTTCGGAGCCCGGCCACATAGGCAGCCTTGCACCGGAGGCGGGGACGTGTAGACAGCAAAAATTTGGAAACTGGCAGTGTTTCCTCGATTTCCCTGGCATCGGCCTCTTTGAGCGGCTTGCTTTTTTTCCTGGTAGGATAGGGCCCTGACGGAGAAAGGCAGGATTACGTGTGCAGGAAAAGTGTGTGTTGAGAGGGTGACGACGTTGAGACCACGTTGGGATCTTTAGTCCCAGGAAAGGCCCCTGGCGGGTGTGGGTCAATGTTCTCTACCCATCCCCCTTGGCGGGGGGAGGTTTTCACCATACAAAGCAGCAGCGCAATTATTCGTCGCCGGAGAGGTTGCATCTGCCCACAAGCTCCCCCTGGCCTGGGTCCGCCCCTACTGTATTGCGCGTGTCAGTCAACAGAAGCTAAGACCTTCCAGAGAGACTACCTGCTATTCTGTCCCCACGGGGAAGCAGTACAGCCAGAAGCCTCCCCCGTTCCATCTCTAGGCTCTCTCTCAGGCCCCTCATACTTGTGATGTGTCTCAGGGGTAGAATGAAGAGATTCCTCTGAGTGAACACATACGTGAGAGGCCACAGATGCTGAGGAAGGGCGCCTTGCCTAGTGATATCCTAGCGTAAGTGGAAAAGAGGTACCTGCCTGCTGTCCCAGTGTGTCGAACGTGTTCACATCAGGGGTTGCCTACTGTGAAGTTATTCCCTGGGTGCCCTGGATTTTGTGGCCAAAGACGCAAGGGGCCGTTGTCTGTCCATGGGTAAAATGGAGGGCTCTGCGGAACTGGCCGGTTAGGCTGGACCTCTCCTATTGGCTGAGTGTTTGTGACTCGTCCCCGTCCGAAGTTCCGCCCAGCCTTCCGGTGGCTGTCAGCATGGTGATTGGGAAAGAAGCCTTAGGCCCCACACTCAGCCCTCCCCTGGCCTACCTGGCCTCTTTCCCCTCATCTAGACCGCTGTGTGGATGAAAGAAAGGATGTCGGCCAGTGAGCACGTGTCCTGATTTCCTTGGAAGGATTAGGTTCCTTGCCTGGGCAGAAGACAGCCAAGGTCAGCCTGAGCCTAGACACCTAGTGACCTGTGACACTGCAGCCAGTGATAGATGTTGATGTCCACGCTCAGGTATCCGCAGGTGGCGGATTCAGTGTGGTGGGAAGAGAAGTGGAAGTAGAGATGACACACTCACGAGGGCACAGGCCAAAGGTCAGGGAAAATAGCTGAGGTCGTGGAGCTCTAGCGGAGCCAGTCTAGGGCCCAGGCCTCCCTGCTGTACGAGGCAAAGAGGTGATCCATATGCCGCCATCCGTAGATTCTGGACGGCTGGGGCCCTGGATGGCCGGATTTCGGCCTCGTCTACCGAGAAGTGACGCACATGCAGTGTGCCACCGGAGGCTGTGGAGCAGCAGAGGGCAAAATCTTGAAAATGGGGGCTTCAGTTGACTTGGCCTGTGCTCTCCTTTGGCTGAGTGACATCGTGTGTTTCCTAGCAGGTGAAGACATTCATGGAGAGAGGCGGTTTCCATGCGTGCAGGCAAAGTGTGTGCTGAGATGATGAGTTGCAGGGGAGACCAGGGTGGACTCTCCAGACCCAGAATAGGCCTCTGGCAGGTATGTGTCAATGTTTTCTGCCCATGGCACTCAGCCGGTTATTTGCATAGAATGTTAGGAGCGGAATTAGTAGTCTCCGGAGAGGCTGCCACTTGTCAGCGAGCTTAACCTGGCCAGGTCCGCCCATGATGTAGCTCCCCAATCAATCACTGCTCTCTAGACCTTCCAGATAGACTACCAGAACTTCTCTCGCCATGGGGAAGCAGTAGAGCCAGAGGCCTTCCCCCTTTGCTCTTTCGTCTCTAGGCCCTCTGTCAGGCACTCCAAGGTATGAAGTGACAAGGGGGAGAAGGAAGAGATTTCAGAGAACGAAGACAAGCAGAGAGAGAGAGAGAGAGGCAAGAGATGCTGAGTGGGGATGCCTTGCCTACTGATATCCTCAGGAAAGTGGGAAAGAGGTACCTGGCGTGCTCTGCCAATGCCCTGAAGCAGTCCGCTCCAGGGGCTCCCTTGTGCCTGCGTAGCCTTTCCCGGGGCGTGCTCAAATCCTGTGGCCACTAGGGGTCATAGGTCACAATGGAGGGCCCTGTGTCATCTGCCTGGCGGGCCGGATCTCTGCCATTGGCTCAGTCTTGTCACCAGGCCCATCCCAAGCTCCGCCCACTCTTGCGGTGGGGGGACTGTCTCTATGGTGATGGCAAAGAAGCCTCAGCCCCGCCCACCTGGCCTTCACTTCACCTACCTGGCCCTCTGACCCTCACTCAGACCTCTGTGTTGATAAAAATCAATGTCCGCCAGTGCCCAGGTGTCAGCATCTGGGATAAAGGATTCGGGACCTTGCCTGGGGCAAAAGGCAGCCTAGGTCAGCGGGTAGCTGGAAGTCTAGTGACTTGTGACGCTGCTGCCAGTGACAAATGGTGACTCCCACACTCACATATCCCCTGGTGGCAGAACGCTACTGATGGGTGGAGAAACATCGCTCCGGAGCACACGTTTAATGGGGCACCAGCCAAAGCAAAGGCCAGGGCCAGTAGTGGACGTCGTGGAGCTGAATGGCGAGCCAGTGAAGGGCCCAAGGATCCCTCCTGTATGTGGCGAACAGGTCATCCGTGTCCCCACGTCCATCAACCATTGCACTGCTGGGGCCCAGGCTGCCAGGATTTCGGCCTTGCCTTCGGAGCCCGGCCACATAGGCAGCCTTGCACCGGAGGCGGGGACGTGTAGACAGCAAAAATTTGGAAACTGGCAGTGTTTCCTCGATTTCCCTGGCATCGGCCTTTTTGAGCGGCTTGCTTTTTTTCCTGGTAGGATAGGGCCCTGACGGAGAAAGGCAGGATTACGTGTGCAGGAAAGGTGTGTGTTGAGAGGGTGACGACGTTGAGACCACGTTGGGATCTTTAGTCCCAGGAAAGGCCCCTGGCGGGTGTGGGTCAATGTTCTCTACCCATCCCCCTTGGCGCGGGGAGGTTTTCACCATACAAAGCAGCAGCGCAATTATTCGTCGCCGGAGAGGTTGCATCTGCCCACAAGCTCCCCCTGGCCAGGGTCCGCACCTACTGTATTGCGCGTGTCAGTCAACAGAAGCTAAGACCTTCCAGAGAGACTACCTGCTATTCTGTCCCCACGGGGAAGCAGTACAGCCAGAAGCCTCCCCCGTTCCATCTCTAGGCTCTCTCTCAGGCCCCTCATACTTGTGATGTGTCTCAGGGGTAGAATGAAGAGATTCCTCTGAGTGAACACATACGTGAGAGGCCACAGATGCTGAGGAAGGGCGCCTTGCCTAGTGATATCCTAGCGTAAGTGGAAAAGAGGTACCTGCCTGCTGTCCCAGTGTGTCGAACGTGTTCACATCAGGGGTTGCCTACTGTGAAGTTATTCCCTGGGTGCCCTGGATTTTGTGGCCAAAGACGCAAGGGGCCGTTGTCTGTCCATGGGTAAAATGGAGGGCTCTGCGGAACTGGCCGGTTAGGCTGGACCTCTCCTATTGGCTGAGTGTTTGTGACTCGTCCCCGTCAGAAGTTCCGCCCAGCCTTCCGGTGGCTGTCAGCATGGTGATTGGGAAAGAAACCTTAGGCCCCACACTCAGCCCTCACCTGGCCTACCTGGCCTCTTTCCCCTCATCTAGACCGCTGTGTGGATGAAAGAAAGGATGTCGGCCAGTGAGCACGTGTCCTCATTTCCTTGGAAGGATTAGGTTCCTTGCCTGGGTAGAAGACAGCCAAGGTCAGCCTGAGCCTAGACACCTAGTGACCTGTGACACTGCAGCCAGTGATAGATGTTGATGTCCACGCTCAGGTATCCGCAGGTGGCGGATTCAGTGTGGTGGGAAGAGAAGTGGAAGTAGAGATGACACACTCACGAGGGCACGGTCCAAAGGTCAGGGAAAATAGCTGAGGTCGTGGAGCTCTAGCGGAGCCAGTCTAGGGCCCAGGTCTCCCTGCTGTACGAGGCAAAGAGGTGATCCATATGCCGCCATCCGTAGATTCTGGACGGCTGGGGCCCTGGATGCCCGGATTTCGGCCTCGTCTACCGAGAAGTGACGCACATGCAGTGTGCCACCGGAGGCTGTGGAGCAGCAGAGGGCAAAATCTTGAAAATGGGGGCTTCAGTTGACTTGGCCTGTGCTCTCCTTTGGCTGAGTGACATCGTGTGTTTCCTAGCAGGTGAAGACATTCGTGGAGAGAGGCGGTTTCCATGCGTGCAGGCAAAGTGTGTGCTGAGATGATGAGTTGCAGGGGAGACCAGGGTGGACTCTCCAGACCCAGAATAGGCCTCTGGCAGGTATGTGTCAATGTTTTCTGCCCATGGCACTCAGCCGGTTATTTGCATAGAATGTTAGGAGCGGAATTAGTAGTCTCCGGAGAGGCTGCCACTTGTCAGCGAGCTTCACCTGGCCAGGTCCCACGGTGATGTCAAGCTTCACCTGGCCAGGTCCGCCCGTGATGTAGCTCCCCAATCAATCACTACTCTCTAGACCTTCCAGATAGACTCCCAGAACTTCTCTCCCCATGGGCAAGCAGTAGAGCCAGAGGCCTTCCCCCTTTGCTCTTTGGTCTCTAGGCCCTCTGTCAGGCACTCCAAGGTGTGAAGTGACAAGGGGGAGAAGGAAGAGATTTCAGAGAACGAAGACAAGCAGAGAGAGACAGAGAGAGGCAAGAGATGCTGAGTGGGGATGCCTTGCCTACTGATATCCTCAGGAAAGTGGGAAAGAGGTACCTGGCGTGCTCTGCCAATGCCCTGAAGCAGTCCGCACCAGGGGCTCCCTTGTGCCTGCGTAGCCTTTCCCGGGGCGTGCTCAAATCCTGTGGCCACTAGGGGTCATAGGTCACAATGGAGGGCCCTGTGTCATCTGCCTGGCGGGCCGGATCTCTGCCATTGGCTCAGTCTTGTCACCAGGCCCATCCCAAGCTCCGCCCACTCTTGCGGTGGGGGGACTGTCTCTATGGTGATGGCAAAGAAGCCTCAGCCCCGCCCACCTGGCCTTGACTTCACCTACCTGGCCCTCTGACCCTCACTCAGACCTCTGTGTTGATAAAAATCAATGTCCGCCAGTGCCCAGGTGTCAGCATCTGGGATAAAGGATTCGGGACCTTGCCTGGGGCAGAAGGCAGCCTAGGTCAGCGGGTAGCTGGAAGTCTAGTGACTTGTGACACTGCTGCCAGTGACAAATGGTGACTCCCACACTCACATATCCCCTGGTGGCAGAATGCTAGTGATGGGTGGAGAAACATCGCTCCGGAGCACACGTTTAATGGGGCACCAGCCAAAGCAAAGGCCAGGGCCAGTAGTGGACGTCGTGGAGGTGAATGGCGAGCCAGTGAAGGGCCCAAGGATCCCTCCTGTATGTGGCGAACAGGTCATCCGTGTCCCCACGTCCATCAACCATTGCACTGCTGGGGCCCAGGCTGCCAGGATTTCGGCCTTGCCTTCGGAGCCCGGCCACATAGGCAGCCTTGCACCGGAGGCGGGGACGTGTAGACAGCAAAAATTTGGAAACTGGCAGTGTTTCCTCGATTTCCCTGGCATCGGCCTCTTTGAGCGGCTTGCTTTTTTTCCTGGTAGGATAGGGCCCTGACGGAGAAAGGCAGGATTACGTGTGCAGGAAAAGTGTGTGTTGAGAGGGTGACGACGTTGAGACCACGTTGGGATCTTTAGTCCCAGGAAAGGCCCCTGGCGGGTGTGGGTCAATGTTCTCTACCCATCCCCCTTGGCGGGGGGAGGTTTTCACCATACAAAGCAGCAGCGCAATTATTCGTCGCCGGAGAGGTTGCATCTGCCCACAAGCTCCCCCTGGCCTGGGTCCGCCCCTACTGTATTGCGCGTGTCAGTCAACAGAAGCTAAGACCTTCCAGAGAGACTACCTGCTATTCTGTCCCCACGGGGAAGCAGTACAGCCAGAAGCCTCCCCCGTTCCATCTCTAGGCTCTCTCTCAGGCCCCTCATACTTGTGATGTGTCTCAGGGGTAGAATGAAGAGATTCCTCTGAGTGAACACATACGTGAGAGGCCACAGATGCTGAGGAAGGGCGCCTTGCCTAGTGATATCCTAGCGTAAGTGGAAAAGAGGTACCTGCCTGCTGTCCCAGTGTGTCGAACGTGTTCACATCAGGGGTTGCCTACTGTGAAGTTATTCCCTGGGTGCCCTGGATTTTGTGGCCAAAGACGCAAGGGGCCGTTGTCTGTCCATGGGTAAAATGGAGGGCTCTGCGGAACTGGCCGGTTAGGCTGGACCTCTCCTATTGGCTGAGTGTTTGTGACTCGTCCCCGTCCGAAGTTCCGCCCAGCCTTCCGGTGGCTGTCAGCATGGTGATTGGGAAAGAAGCCTTAGGCCCCACACTCAGCCCTCCCCTGGCCTACCTGGCCTCTTTCCCCTCATCTAGACCGCTGTGTGGATGAAAGAAAGGATGTCGGCCAGTGAGCACGTGTCCTGATTTCCTTGGAAGGATTAGGTTCCTTGCCTGGGCAGAAGACAGCCAAGGTCAGCCTGAGCCTAGACACCTAGTGACCTGTGACACTGCAGCCAGTGATAGATGTTGATGTCCACGCTCAGGTATCCGCAGGTGGCGGATTCAGTGTGGTGGGAAGAGAAGTGGAAGTAGAGATGACACACTCACGAGGGCACGGGCCAAAGGTCAGGGAAAATAGCTGAGGTCGTGGAGCTCTAGCGGAGCCAGTCTAGGGCCCAGGCCTCCCTGCTGTACGAGGCAAAGAGGTGTTCCATATGCAGCCATCCGTAGACTGTGGACGGCTGGGGCCCTGGATGCCCGGATTTCGTCCTTGTCTACCGAGAAGTGACGCACATGCAGTGTGCCACCGGAGGCTGTGGAGCAGCAGAGGGCAAAATCTTGAAAATGGGGGCTTCAGTTGACTTGGCCTGTGCTCTCCTTTGGCTGAGTGACATCGTGTGTTTCCTAGCAGGTGAAGACATTCGTGGAGAGAGGCGGTTTCCATGCGTGCAGGCAAAGTGTTTGCTGAGATAATGAGTTCCTGGAGACCAGGGTGGACTCTTCAGACCCAGAATAGGCCTCTGGCAGGTATGTGTCAATGTTTTCTGCCCATGGCACTCAGCCGGTTATTTGCATAGAATGTTAGGAGCGGAATTAGTAGTCTCCGGAGAGGCTGCCACTTGTCAGCGAGCTTAACCTGGCCAGGTCCGCCCATGATGTAGCTCCCCAATCAATCACTGCTCTCTAGACCTTCCAGATAGACTACCAGAACTTCTCTCGCCATGGGGAAGCAGTAGAGCCAGAGGCCTTCCCCCTTTGCTCTTTCGTCTCTAGGCCCTCTGTCAGGCACTCCAAGGTATGAAGTGACAAGGGGGAGAAGGAAGAGATTTCAGAGAACGAAGACAAGCAGAGAGAGAGAGAGAGAGGCAAGAGATGCTGAGTGGGGATGCCTTGCCTACTGATATCCTCAGGAAAGTGGGAAAGAGGTACCTGGCGTGCTCTGCCAATGCCCTGAAGCAGTCCGCTCCAGGGGCTCCCTTGTGGCTGCGTAGCCTTTCCCGGGGCGTGCTCAAATCCTGTGGCCACTAGGGGTCATAGGTCACAATGGAGGGCCCTGTGTCATCTGCCTGGCGGGCCGGATCTCTGCCATTGGCTCAGTCTTGTCACCAGGCCCATCCCAAGCTCCGCCCACTCTTGCGGTGGGGGGACTGTCTCTATGGTGATGGCAAAGAAGCCTCAGCCCCGCCCACCTGGCCTTGACTTCACCTACCTGGCCCTCTGACCCTCACTCAGACCTCTGTGTTGATAAAAATCAATGTCCGCCAGTGCCCAGGTGTCAGCATCTGGGATAAAGGATTCGGGACCTTGCCTGGGGCAGAAGGCAGCCTAGGTCAGCGGGTAGCTGGAAGTCTAGTGACTTGTGACGCTGCTGCCAGTGACAAATGGTGACTCCCACACTCACATATCCCCTGGTGGCAGAACGCTACTGATGGGTGGAGAAAGATCGCTCCGGAGCACATGTTTAATGGGGCACCAGCCAAAGCAAAGGCCAGGGCCAGTAGTGGACGTCGTGGAGCTGAATGGCGAGCCAGTGAAGGGCCCAAGGATCCCTCCTGTATGTGGCGAACAGGTCATCCGTGTCCCCACGTCCATCAACCATTGCACTGCTGGGGCCCAGGCTGCCAGGATTTCGGCCTTGCCTTCGGAGCCCGGCCACATAGGCAGCCTTGCACCGGAGGCGGGGACGTGTAGACAGCAAAAATTTGGAAACTGGCAGTGTTTCCTCGATTTCCCTGGCATCGGCCTCTTTGAGCGGCTTGCTTTTTTTCCTGGTAGGATAGGGCCCTGACGGAGAAAGGCAGGATTACGTGTGCAGGAAAGGTGTGTGTTGAGAGGGTGACGACGTTGAGACCACGTTGGGATCTTTAGTCCCAGGAAAGGCCCCTGGCGGGTGTGGGTCAATGTTCTCTACCCATCCCCCTTGGCGGGGGGAGGTTTTCACCATACAAAGCAGCAGCGCAATTATTCGTCGCCGGAGAGGTTGCATCTGCCCACAAGCTCCCCCTGGCCAGGGTCCGCCCCTACTGTATTGCGCGTGTCAGTCAACAGAAGCTAAGACCTTCCAGAGAGACTACCTGCTATTCTGTCCCCACGGGGAAGCAGTACAGCCAGAAGCCTCCCCCGTTCCATCTCTAGGCTCTCTCTCAGGCCCCTCATACTTGTGATGTGTCTCAGGGGTAGAATGAAGAGATTCCTCTGAGTGAACACATACGTGAGAGGCCACAGATGCTGAGGAAGGGCGCCTTGCCTAGTGATATCCTAGCGTAAGTGGAAAAGAGGAACCTGCCTTCTGTCCCAGTGTGTCGAACGTGTTCACATCAGGGGTTGCCTACTGTGAAGTTATTCCCTGGGTGCCCTGGATTTTGTGGCCAAAGACGCAAGGGGCCGTTGTCTGTCCATGGGTAAAATGGAGGGCTCTGCGGAACTGGCCGGTTAGGCTGGACCTCTCCTATTGGCTGAGTGTTTTTGACTCGTCCCCGTCCGAAGTTCCGCCCAGCCTTCCGGTGGCTGTCAGCATGGTGATTGGGAAAGAAGCCTTAGGCCCCACACTCAGCCCTCACCTGGCCTACCTGGCCTCTTTCCCCTCATCTAGACCGCTGTGTGGATGAAAGAAAGAATGTCGGCCAGTGAGCACGTGTCCTGATTTCCTTGGAAGGATTAGGTTCCTTGCCTGGGCAGAAGACAGCCAAGGTCAGCCTGAGCCTAGACACCTAGTGACCTGTGACACTGCAGCCAGTGATAGATGTTGATGTCCACGCTCAGGTATCCGCAGGTGGCGGATTCAGTGTGGTGGGAAGAGAAGTGGAAGTAGAGATGACACACTCACGAGGGCACGGTCCAAAGGTCAGGGAAAATAGCTGAGGTCGTGGAGCTCTAGCGGAGCCAGTCTAGGGCCCAGGTCTCCCTGCTGTACGAGGCAAAGAGGTGATCCATATACCGCCATCCGTAGATTCTGGACGGCTGGGGCCCTGGATGCCCGGATTTCGGCCTCGTCTACCGAGAAGTGACGCACATGCAGTGTGCCACCGGAGGCTGTGGAGCAGCAGAGGGCAAAATCTTGAAAATGGGGGCTTCAGTTGACTTGGCCTGTGCTCTCCTTTGGCTGAGTGACATCGTGTGTTTCCTAGCAGGTGAAGACATTCGTGGAGAGAGGCGGTTTCCATGCGTGCAGGCAAAGTGTGTGCTGAGATGATGAGTTGCAGGGGAGACCAGGGTGGACTCTCCAGACCCAGAATAGGCCTCTGGCAGGTATGTGTCAATGTTTTCTGCCCATGGCACTCAGCCGGTTATTTGCATAGAATGTTAGGAGCGGAATTAGTAGTCTCCGGAGAGGCTGCCACTTGTCAGCGAGCTTCACCTGGCCAGGTCCCACGGTGATGTCAAGCTTCACCTGGCCAGGTCCGCCCGTGATGTAGCTCCCCAATCAATCACTACTCTCTAGACCTTCCAGATAGACTCCCAGAACTTCTCTCCCCATGGGCAAGCAGTAGAGCCAGAGGCCTTCCCCCTTTGCTCTTTGGTCTCTAGGCCCTCTGTCAGGCACTCCAAGGTGTGAAGTGACAAGGGGGAGAAGGAAGAGATTTCAGAGAACGAAGACAAGCAGAGAGAGAGAGAGAGAGGCAAGAGATGCTGAGTGGGGATGCCTTGCCTACTGATATCCTCAGGAAAGTGGGAAAGAGGTACCTGGCGTGCTCTGCCAATGCCCTGAAGCAGTCCGCACCAGGGGCTCCCTTGTGCCTGCGTAGCCTTTCCCGGGGCGTGCTCAAATCCTGTGGCCACTAGGGGTCATAGGTCACAATGGAGGGCCCTGTGTCATCTGCCTGGCGGGCCGGATCTCTGCCATTGGCTCAGTCTTGTCACCAGGCCCATCCCAAGCTCCGCCCACTCTTGCGGTGGGGGGACTGTCTCTATGGTGATGGCAAAGAAGCCTCAGCCCCGCCCACCTGGCCTTCACTTCACCTACCTGGCCCTCTGACCCTCACTCAGACCTCTGTGTTGATAAAAATCAATGTCCGCCAGTGCCCAGGTGTCAGCATCTGGGATAAAGGATTCGGGACCTTGCCTGGGGCAGAAGGCAGCCTAGGTCAGCGGGTAGCTGGAAGTCTAGTGACTTGTGACACTGCTGCCAGTGACAAATGGTGACTCCCACACTCACATATCCCCTGGTGGCAGAATGCTAGTGATGGGTGGAGAAACATCGCTCCGGAGCACACGTTTAATGGGGCACCAGCCAAAGCAAAGGCCAGGGCCAGTAGTGGACATCGTGGAGCTGAATGGCGAGCCAGTGAAGGGCCCAAGGATCCCTCCTGTATGTGGCGAACAGGTCATCCGTGTCCCCACGTCCATCAACCATTGCACTGCTGGGGCCCAGGCTGCCAGGATTTCGGCCTTGCCTTCGGAGCCCGGCCACATAGGCAGCCTTGCACCGGAGGCGGGGACGTGTAGACAGCAAAAATTTGGAAACTGGCAGTGTTTCCTCGATTTCCCTGGCATCGGCCTCTTTGAGCGGCTTGCTTTTTTTCCTGGTAGCATAGGGCCCTGACGGAGAAAGGCAGGATTACGTGTGCAGGAAAGGTGTGTGTTGAGAGGGTGACGACGTTGAGACCACGTTGGGATCTTTAGTCCCAGGAAAGGCCCCTGGCGGGTGTGGGTCAATGTTCTCTACCCATCCCCCTTGGCGGGGGGAGGTTTTCACCATACAAAGCAGCAGCGCAATTATTCGTCGCCGGAGAGGTTGCATCTGCCCACAAGCTCCCCCTGGCCTGGGTCCGCCCCTACTGTATTGCGCGTGTCAGTCAACAGAAGCTAAGACCTTCCAGAGAGACTACCTGCTATTCTGTCCCCACGGGGAAGCAGTACAGCCAGAAGCCTCCCCCGTTCCATCTCTAGGCTCTCTCTCAGGCCCCTCATACTTGTGATGTGTCTCAGGGGTAGAATGAAGAGATTCCTCTGAGTGAACACATACGTGAGAGGCCACAGATGCTGAGGAAGGGCGCCTTGCCTAGTGATATCCTAGCGTAAGTGGAAAAGAGGTACCTGCCTGCTGTCCCAGTGTGTCGAACGTGTTCACATCAGGGGTTGCCTACTGTGAAGTTATTCCCTGGGTGCCCTGGATTTTGTGGCCAAAGACGCAAGGGGCCGTTGTCTGTCCGTGGGTAAAATGGAGGGCTCTGCGGAACTGGCCGGTTAGGCTGGACCTCTCCTATTGGCTGAGTGTTTGTGACTCGTCCCCGTCAGAAGTTCCGCCCAGCCTTCCGGTGGCTGTCACCATGGCGATTGGGAAAGAAGCCTTAGGCCCCACACTCAGCCCTCACCTGGCCTACCTGGCCTCTTTCCCCTCATCTAGACCGCTGTGTGGATGAAAGAAAGAATGTCGGCCAGTGAGCACGTGTCCTGATTTCCTTGGAAGGATTAGGTTCCTTGCCTGGGCAGAAGACAGCCAAGGTCAGCCTGAGCCTAGACACCTAGTGACCTGTGACACTGCAGCCAGTGATAGATGTTGATGTCCACGCTCAGGTATCCGCAGGTGGCGGATTCAGTGTGGTGGGAAGAGAAGTGGAAGTAGAGATGACACACTCACGAGGGCACGGTCCAAAGGTCAGGGAAAATAGCTGAGGTCGTGGAGCTCTAGCGGAGCCAGTCTAGGGCCCAGGCCTCCTTGCTGTACGAGGCAAAGAGGTGTTCCATATGCCGCCATCCGTAGACTGTGGACGGCTGGGGCCCTGGATGCCCGGATTTCGTCCTTGTCTACCGAGAAGTGACGCACATGCAGTGTGCCACCGGAGGCTGTGGAGCAGCAGAGGGCAAAATCCTGAAAATGGGGGCTTCAGTTGACTTGGCCTGTGCTCTCCTTTGGCTGAGTGACATCGTGTGTTTCCTAGCAGGTGAAGACATTCGTGGAGAGAGGCGGTTTCCATCCGTGCAGGCAAAGTGTGTGCTGAGATAATGAGTTCCTGGAGACCAGGGTGGACTCTTCAGACCGAGAATAGGCCTCTGGCAGGTATGTGTCAATGTTTTCTGCCCATGGCACTCAGCCGGTTATTTGCATAGAATGTTAGGAGCGGAATTAGTAGTCTCCGGAGAGGCTGCCACTTGTCAGCGAGCTTAACCTGGCCAGGTCCGCCCATGATGTAGCTCCCCAATCAATCACTGCTCTCTAGACCTTCCAGATAGACTACCAGAACTTCTCTCGCCATGGGGAAGCAGTAGAGCCAGAGGCCTTCCCCCTTTGCTCTTTCGTCTCTAGGCCCTCTGTCAGGCACTCCAAGGTATGAAGTGACAAGGGGGAGAAGGAAGAGATTTCAGAGAACGAAGACACGCAGAGAGAGAGAGAGAGAGGCAAGAGATGCTGAGTGGGGATGCCTTGCCTACTGATATCCTCAGGAAAGTGGGAAAGAGGTACCTGGCGTGCTCTGCCAATGCCCTGAAGCAGTCCGCTCCAGGGGCTCCCTTGTGCCTGCGTAGCCTTTCCCGGGGCGTGCTCAAATCCTGTGGCCACTAGGGGTCATAGGTCACAATGGAGGGCCCTGTGTCATCTGCCTGGCGGGCCGGATCTCTGCCATTGGCTCAGTCTTGTCACCAGGCCCATCCCAAGCTCCGCCCACTCTTGCGGTGGGGGGACTGTCTCTATGGTGATGGCAAAGAAGCCTCAGCCCCGCCCACCTGGACTTGACTTCACCTACCTGGCCCTCTGACCCTCACTCAGACCTCTGTGTTGATAAAAATCAATGTCCGCCAGTGCCCAGGTGTCAGCATCTGGGATAAAGGATTCGGGACCTTGCCTGGGGCAAAAGGCAGCCTAGGTCAGCGGGTAGCTGGAAGTCTAGTGACTTGTGACGCTGCTGCCAGTGACAAATGGTGACTCCCACACTCACATATCCCCTGGTGGCAGAACGCTACTGATGGGTGGAGAAACATCGCTCCGGAGCACACGTTTAATGGGGCACCAGCCAAAGCAAAGGCCAGGGCCAGTAGTGGACGTCGTGGAGCTGAATGGCGAGCCAGTGAAGGGCCCAAGGATCCCTCCTGTATGTGGCGAACAGGTCATCTGTGTCCCCACGTCCATCAACCATTGCACTGCTGGGGCCCAGGCTGCCAGGATTTCGGCCTTGCCTTCGGAGCCCGGCCACATAGGCAGCCTTGCACCGGAGGCGGGGACGTGTAGACAGCAAAAATTTGGAAACTGGCAGTGTTTCCTCGATTTCCCTGGCATTGGCCTTTTTGAGCGGCTTGCTTTTTTTCCTGGTAGGATAGGGCCCTGACGGAGAAAGGCAGGATTACGTGTGCAGGAAAGGTGTGTGTTGAGAGGGTGACGACGTTGAGACCACGTTGGGATCTTTAGTCCCAGGAAAGGCCCCTGGCGGGTGTGGGTCAATGTTCTCTACCCATCCCCCTTGGCGGGGGGAGGTTTTCACCATACAAAGCAGCAGCGCAATTATTCGTCGCCGGAGAGGTTGCATCTGCCCACAAGCTCCCCCTGGCCAGGGTCCGCCCCTACTGTATTGCGCGTGTCAGTCAACAGAAGCTAAGACCTTCCAGAGAGACTACCTGCTATTCTGTCCCCACGGGGAAGCAGTACAGCCAGAAGCCTCCCCCGTTCCATCTCTAGGCTCTCTCTCAGGCCCCTCATACTTGTGATGTGTCTCAGGGGTAGAATGAAGAGATTCCTCTGAGTGAACACATACGTGAGAGGCCACAGATGCTGAGGAAGGGCGCCTTGCCTAGTGATATCCTAGCGTAAGTGGAAAAGAGGTACCTGCCTGCTGTCCCAGTGTGTCGAACGTGTTCACATCAGGGGTTGCCTACTGTGAAGTTATTCCCTGGGTGCCCTGGATTTTGTGGCCAAAGACGCAAGGGGCCGTTGTCTGTCCGTGGGTAAAATGGAGGGCTCTGCGGAACTGGCCGGTTAGGCTGGACCTCTCCTATTGGCTGAGTGTTTGTGACTCGTCCCCGTCCGAAGTTCCGCCCAGCCTTCCGGTGGCTGTCAGCATGGTGATTGGGAAAGAAACCTTAGGCCCCACACTCAGCCCTCACCTGGCCTACCTAGCCTCTTTCCCCTCATCTAGACCGCTGTGTGGATGAAAGAAAGGATGTCGGCCAGTGAGCACGTGTCCTGATTTCCTTGGAAGGATTAGGTTCCTTGCCTGGGCAGAAGACAGCCAAGGTCAGCCTGAGCCTAGACACCTAGTGACCTGTGACACTGCAGCCAGTGATAGATGTTGATGTCCACGCTGAGGTATCCGCAGGTGGCGGATTCAGTGTGGTGGGAAGAGAAGTGGAAGTAGAGATGACACACTCACGAGGGCACGGTCCAAAGGTCAGGGAAAATAGCTGAGGTCGTGGAGCTCTAGCGGAGCCAGTCTAGGGCCCAGGTCTCCCTGCTGTACGAGGCAAAGAGGTGATCCATATGCCGCCATCCGTAGATTCTGGACGGCTGGGGCCCTGGATGCCCGGATTTCGGCCTCGTCTACCGAGAAGTGACGCACATGCAGTGTGCCACCGGAGGCTGTGGAGCAGCAGAGGGCAAAATCTTGAAAATGGGGGCTTCAGTTGACTTGGCCTGTGCTCTCCTTTGGCTGAGTGACATCGTGTGTTTCCTAGCAGGTGAAGACATTCGTGGAGAGAGGCGGTTTCCATGCGTGCAGGCAAAGTGTGTGCTGAGATGATGAGTTGCAGGGGAGACCAGGGTGGACTCTCCAGACCCAGAATAGGCCTCTGGCAGGTATGTGTCAATGTTTTCTGCCCATGGCACTCAGCCGGTTATTTGCATAGAATGTTAGGAGCGGAATTAGTAGTCTCCGGAGAGGCTGCCACTTGTCAGCGAGCTTCACCTGGCCAGGTCCCACGGTGATGTCAAGCTTCACCTGGCCAGGTCCGCCCGTGATGTAGCTCCCCAATCAATCACTACTCTCTAGACCTTCCAGATAGACTCCCAGAACTTCTCTCCCCATGGGCAAGCAGTAGAGCCAGAGGCCTTCCCCCTTTGCTCTTTGGTCTCTAGGCCCTCTGTCAGGCACTCCAAGGTGTGAAGTGACAAGGGGGAGAAGGAAGAGATTTCAGAGAACGAAGACAAGCAGAGAGAGACAGAGAGAGGCAAGAGATGCTGAGTGGGGATGCCTTGCCTACTGATATCCTCAGGAAAGTGGGAAAGAGGTACCTGGCGTGCTCTGCCAATGCCCTGAAGCAGTCCGCACCAGGGGCTCCCTTGTGCCTGCGTAGCCTTTCCCGGGGCGTGCTCAAATCCTGTGGCCACTAGGGGTCATAGGTCACAATGGAGGGCCCTGTGTCATCTGCCTGGCGGGCCGGATCTCTGCCATTGGCTCAGTCTTGTCACCAGGCCCATCCCAAGCTCCGCCCACTCTTGCGGTGGGGGGACTGTCTCTATGGTGATGGCAAAGAAGCCTCAGCCCCGCCCACCTGGCCTTCACTTCACCTACCTGGCCCTCTGACCCTCACTCAGACCTCTGTGTTGATAAAAATCAATGTCCGCCAGTGCCCAGGTGTCAGCATCTGGGATAAAGGATTCGGGACCTTGCCTGGGGCAGAAGGCAGCCTAGGTCAGCGGGTAGCTGGAAGTCTAGTGACTTGTGACACTGCTGCCAGTGACAAATGGTGACTCCCACACTCACATATCCCCTGGTGGCAGAATGCTAGTGATGGGTGGAGAAACATCGCTCCGGAGCACACGTTTAATGGGGCACCAGCCAAAGCAAAGGCCAGGGCCAGTAGTGGACATCGTGGAGCTGAATGGCGAGCCAGTGAAGGGCCCAAGGATCCCTCCTGTATGTGGCGAACAGGTCATCCGTGTCCCCACGTCCATCAACCATTGCACTGCTGGGGCCCAGGCTGCCAGGATTTCGGCCTTGCCTTCGGAGCCCGGCCACATAGGCAGCCTTGCACCGGAGGCGGGGACGTGTAGACAGCAAAAATTTGGAAACTGGCAGTGTTTCCTCGATTTCCCTGGCATCGGCCTCTTTGAGCGGCTTGCTTTTTTTCCTGGTAGGATAGGGCCCTGACGGAGAAAGGCAGGATTACGTGTGCAGGAAAAGTGTGTGTTGAGAGGGTGACGACGTTGAGACCACGTTGGGATCTTTAGTCCCAGGAAAGGCCCCTGGCGGGTGTGGGTCAATGTTCTCTACCCATCCCCCTTGGCGGGGGGAGGTTTTCACCATACAAAGCAGCAGCGCAATTATTCGTCGCCGGGGAGGTTGCATCTGCCCACAAGCTCCCCCTGGCCTGGGTCCGCCCCTACTGTATTGCGCGTGTCAGTCAACAGAAGCTAAGACCTTCCAGAGAGACTACCTGCTATTCTGTCCCCACGGGGAAGCAGTACAGCCAGAAGCCTCCCCCGTTCCATCTCTAGGCTCTCTCTCAGGCCCCTCATACTTGTGATGTGTCTCAGGGGTAGAATGAAGAGATTCCTCTGAGTGAACACATACGTGAGAGGCCACAGATGCTGAGGAAGGGCGCCTTGCCTAGTGATATCCTAGCGTAAGTGGAAAAGAGGTACCTGCCTGCTGTCCCAGTGTGTCGAACGTGTTCACATCAGGGGTTGCCTACTGTGAAGTTATTCCCTGGGTGCCCTGGATTTTGTGGCCAAAGACGCAAGGGGGCGTTGTCTGTCCATGGGTAAAATGGAGGGCTCTGCGGAACTGGCCGGTTAGGCTGGACCTCTCCTATTGGCTGAGTGTTTGTGACTCGTCCCCGTCCGAAGTTCCGCCCAGCCTTCCGGTGGCTGTCAGCATGGTGATTGGGAAAGAAGCCTTAGGCCCCACACTCAGCCCTCACCTGGCCTACCTGGCCTCATTACCCTCATCTAGACCGCTGTGTGGATGAAAGAAAGGATGTCGGCCAGTGAGCACGTGTCCTGATTTCCTTGGAAGGATTAGGTTCCTTGCCTGGGCAGAAGACAGCCAAGGTCAGCCTGAGCCTAGACACCTAGTGACCTGTGACACTGCAGCCAGTGATAGATGTTGATGTCCACGCTCAGGTATCCGCAGGTGGCGGATTCAGTGTGGTGGGAAGAGAAGTGGAAGTAGAGATGACACACTCACGAGGGCAGGGGCCAAAGGTCAGGGAAAATAGCTGAGGTCGTGGAGCTCTAGCGGAGCCAGTCTAGGGCCCAGGCCTCCTTGCTGTACGAGGCAAAGAGGTGTTCCATATGCCGCCATCCGTAGACTGTGGACGGCTGGGGCCCTGGATGCCCGGATTTCGTCCTTGTCTACCGAGAAGTGACACACATGCAGTGTGCCACCGGAGGCTGTGGAGCAGCAGAGGGCAAAATCCTGAAAATGGGGGCTTCAGTTGACTTGGCCTGTGCTCTCCTTTGGCTGAGTGACATCGTGTGTTTCCTAGCAGGTGAAGACATTCGTGGAGAGAGGCGGTTTCCATCCGTGCAGGCAAAGTGTGTGCTGAGATAATGAGTTCCTGGAGACCAGGGTGGACTCTTCAGACCGAGAATAGGCCTCTGGCAGGTATGTGTCAATGTTTTCTGCCCATGGCACTCAGCCGGTTATTTGCATAGAATGTTAGGAGCGGAATTAGTAGTCTCCGGAGAGGCTGCCACTTGTCAGCGAGCTTAACCTGGCCAGGTCCGCCCGTGATGTAGCTCCCCAATCAATCACTACTCTCTAGACCTTCCAGATAGACTCCCAGAACTTCTCTCCCCATGGGCAAGCAGTAGAGCCAGAGGCCTTCCCCCTTTGCTCTTTGGTCTCTAGGCCCTCTGTCAGGCACTCCAAGGTGTGAAGTGACAAGGGGGAGAAGGAAGAGATTTCAGAGAACGAAGACAAGCAGAGAGAGACAGAGAGAGGCAAGAGATGCTGAGTGGGGATGCCTTGCCTACTGATATCCTCAGGAAAGTGGGAAAGAGGTACCTGGCGTGCTCTGCCAATGCCCTGAAGCAGTCCGCACCAGGGGCTCCCTTGTGCCTGCGTAGCCTTTCCCGGGGCGTGCTCAAATCCTGTGGCCACTAGGGGTCATAGGTCACAATGGAGGGCCCTGTGTCATCTGCCTGGCGGGTCGGATCTCTGCCATTGGCTCAGTCTTGTCACCAGGCCCATCCCAAGCTCCGCCCACTCTTGCGGTGGGGGGACTGTCTCTATGGTGATGGCAAAGAAGCCTCAGCCCCGCCCACCTGGCCTTGACTTCACCTACCTGGCCCTCTGACCCTCACTCAGACCTCTGTGTTGATAAAAATCAATGTCCGCCAGTGCCCAGGTGTCAGCATCTGGGATAAAGGATTCGGGACCTTGCCTGGGGCAGAAGGCAGCCTAGGTCAGCGGGTAGCTGGAAGTCTAGTGACTTGTGACACTGCTGCCAGTGACAAATGGTGACTCCCACACTCACATATCCCCTGGTGGCAGAATGCTAGTGATGGGTGGAGAAACATCGCTCCGGAGCACACGTTTAATGGGGCACCAGCCAAAGCAAAGGCCAGGGCCAGTAGTGGACGTCGTGGAGCTGAATGGCGAGCCAGTGAAGGGCCCAAGGATCCCTCCTGTATGTGGCGAACAGGTCATCCGTGTCCCCACGTCCATCAACCATTGCACTGCTGGGGCCCAGGCTGCCAGGATTTCGGCCTTGCCTTCGGAGCCCGGCCACATAGGCAGCCTTGCACCGGAGGCGGGGACGTGTAGACAGCAAAAATTTGGAAACTGGCAGTGTTTCCTCGATTTCCCTGGCATCGGCCTCTTTGAGCGGCTTGCTTTTTTTCCTGGTAGCATAGGGCCCTGACGGAGAAAGGCGGGATTACGTGTGCAGGAATGGTGTGTTTTGAGAGGGTGACGACGTTGAGACCACGTTGGGATCTTTAGTCCCAGGAAAGGCCCCTGGCGGGTGTGGGTCAATGTTCTCTACCCATCCCCCTTGGCGGGGGGAGGTTTTCACCATACAAAGCAGCAGCGCAATTATTCGTCGCCGGAGAGGTTGCATCTGCCCACAAGCTCCCCCTGGCCAGGGTCCGCCCCTACTGTATTGCGCGTGTCAGTCAACAGAAGCTAAGACCTTCCAGAGAGACTACCTGCTATTCTGTCCCCACGGGGAAGCAGTACAGCCAGAAGCCTCCCCCGTTCCATCTCTAGGCTCTCTCTCAGGCCCCTCATACTTGTGATGTGTCTCAGGGGTAGAATGAAGAGATTCCTCTGAGTGAACACATACGTGAGAGGCCACAGATGCTGAGGAAGGGCGCCTTGCCTAGTGATATCCTAGCGTAAGTGGAAAAGAGGTACCTGCCTGCTGTCCCAGTGTGTCGAACGTGTTCACATCAGGGGTTGCCTACTGTGAAGTTATTCCCTGGGTGCCCTGGATTTTGTGGCCAAAGACGCAAGGGGCCGTTGTCTGTCCATGGGTAAAATGGAGGGCTCTGCGGAACTGGCCGGTTAGGCTGGACCTCTCCTATTGGCTGAGTGTTTGTGACTCGTCCCCGTCCGAAGTTCCGCCCAGCCTTCCGGTGGCTGTCAGCATGGTGATTGGGAAAGAAGCCTTAGGCCCCACACTCAGCCCTCCCCTGGCCTACCTGGCCTCTTTCCCCTCATCTAGACCGCTGTGTGGATGAAAGAAAGAATGTCGGCCAGTGAGCACGTGTCCTGATTTCCTTGGAAGGATTAGGTTCCTTGCCTGGGCAGAAGACAGCCAAGGTCAGCCTGAGCCTAGACACCTAGTGACCTGTGACACTGCAGCCAGTGATAGATGTTGATGTCCACGCTCAGGTATCCGCAGGTGGCGGATTCAGTGTGGTGGGAAGAGAAGTGGAAGTAGAGATGACACACTCACGAGGGCACGGGCCAAAGGTCAGGGAAAATAGCTGAGGTCGTGGAGCTCTAGCGGAGCCAGTCTAGGGCCCAGGCCTCCCTGCTGTACGAGGCAAAGAGGTGATCCATATGCCGCCATCCGTAGATTCTGGACGGCTGGGGCCCTGGATGCCCGGATTTCGGCCTCGTCTACCGAGAAGTGACGCACATGCAGTGTGCCACCGGAGGCTGTGGAGCAGCAGAGGGCAAAATCTTGAAAATGGGGGCTTCAGTTGACTTGGCCTGTGCTCTCCTTTGGCTGAGTGACATCGTGTGTTTCCTAGCAGGTGAAGACATTCGTGGAGAGAGGCGGTTTCCATGCGTGCAGGCAAAGTGTGTGCTGAGATGATGAGTTGCAGGGGAGACCAGGGTGGACTCTCCAGACCCAGAATAGGCCTCTGGCAGGTATGTGTCAATGTTTTCTGCCCATGGCACTCAGCCGGTTATTTGCATAGAACGTTAGGAGCGGAATTAGTAGTCTCCGGAGAGGCTGCCACTTGTCAGCGAGCTTCACCTGGCCAGGTCCCACGGTGATGTCAAGCTTCACCTGGCCAGGTCCGCCCGTGATGTAGCTCCCCAATCAATCACTACTCTCTAGACCTTCCAGATAGACTCCCAGAACTTCTCTCCCCATGGGCAAGCAGTAGAGCCAGAGGCCTTCCCCCTTTGCTCTTTGGTCTCTAGGCCCTCTGTCAGGCACTCCAAGGTGTGAAGTGACAAGGGGGAGAAGGAAGAGATTTCAGAGAACGAAGACAAGCAGAGAGAGACAGAGAGAGGCAAGAGATGCTGAGTGGGGATGCCTTGCCTACTGATATCCTCAGGAAAGTGGGAAAGAGGTACCTGGCGTGCTCTGCCAATGCCCTGAAGCAGTCCGCACCAGGGGCTCCCTTGTGCCTGCGTAGCCTTTCCCGGGGCGTGCTCAAATCCTGTGGCCACTAGGGGTCATAGGTCACAATGGAGGGCCCTGTGTCATCTGCCTGGCGGGCCGGATCTCTGCCATTGGCTCAGTCTTGTCACCAGGCCCATCCCAAGCTCCGCCCACTCTTGCGGTGGGGGGACTGTCTCTATGGTGATGGCAAAGAAGCCTCAGCCCCGCCCACCTGGCCTTGACTTCACCTACCTGGCCCTCTGACCCTCACTCAGACCTCTGTGTTGATAAAAATCAATGTCCGCCAGTGCCCAGGTGTCAGCATCTGGGATAAAGGATTCGGGACCTTGCCTGGGGCAGAAGGCAGCCTAGGTCAGCGGGTAGCTGGAAGTCTAGTGACTTGTGACACTGCTGCCAGTGACAAATGGTGACTCCCACACTCACATATCCCCTGGTGGCAGAATGCTAGTGATGGGTGGAGAAACATCGCTCCGGAGCACACGTTTAATGGGGCACCAGCCAAAGCAAAGGCCAGGGCCAGTAGTGGACGTCGTGGAGCTGAATGGCGAGCCAGTGAAGGGCCCAAGGATCCCTCCTGTATGTGGCGAACAGGTCATCCGTGTCCCCACGTCCATCAACCATTGCACTGCTGGGGCCCAGGCTGCCAGGATTTCGGCCTTGCCTTCGGAGCCCGGCCACATAGGCAGCCTTGCACCGGAGGCGGGGACGTGTAGACAGCAAAAATTTGGAAACTGGCAGTGTTTCCTCGATTTCCCTGGCATCGGCCTCTTTGAGCGGCTTGCTTTTTTTCCTGGTAGGATAGGGCCCTGACGGAGAAAGGCAGGATTACGTGTGCAGGAAAGGTGTGTGTTGAGAGGGTGACGACGTTGAGACCACGTTGGGATCTTTAGTCCCAGGAAAGGCCCCTGGCGGGTGTGGGTCAATGTTCTCTACCCATCCCCCTTGGCGGGGGGAGGTTTTCACCATACAAAGCAGCAGCGCAATTATTCGTCGCCGGAGAGGTTGCATCTGCCCACAAGCTCCCCCTGGCCAGGGTCCGCCCCTACTGTATTGCGCGTGTCAGTCAACAGAAGCTAAGACCTTCCAGAGAGACTACCTGCTATTCTGTCCCCACGGGGAAGCAGTACAGCCAGAAGCCTCCCCCGTTCCATCTCTAGGCTCTCTCTCAGGCCCCTCATACTTGTGATGTGTCTCAGGGGTAGAATGAAGAGATTCCTCTGAGTGAACACATACGTGAGAGGCCACAGATGCTGAGGAAGGGCTCCTTGCCTAGTGATATCCTAGCGTAAGTGGAAAAGAGGTACCTGCCTGCTGTCCCAGTGTGTCGAACGTGTTCACATCAGGGGTTGCCTACTGTGAAGTTATTCCCTGGGTGCCCTGGATTTTGTGGCCAAAGACGCAAGGGGCCGTTGTCTGTCCGTGGGTAAAATGGAGGGCTCTGCGGAACTGGCCGGTTAGGCTGGACCTCTCCTATTGGCTGAGTGTTTGTGACTCGTCCCCGTCCGAAGTTCCGCCCAGCCTTCCGGTGGCTGTCACCATGGCGATTGGGAAAGAAGCCTTAGGCCCCACACTCAGCCCTCACCTGGCCTACCTGGCCTCTTTCCCCTCATCTAGACCGCTGTGTGGATGAAAGAAAGAATGTCGGCCAGTGAGCACGTGTCCTGATTTCCTTGGAAGGATTAGGTTCCTTGCCTGGGCAGAAGACAGCCAAGGTCAGCCTGAGCCTAGACACCTAGTGACCTGTGACACTGCAGCCAGTGATAGATGTTGATGTCCACGCTCAGGTATCCGCAGGTGGCGGATTCAGTGTGGTGGGAAGAGAAGTGGAAGTAGAGATGACACACTCACGAGGGCACGGTCCAAAGGTCAGGGAAAATAGCTGAGGTCGTGGAGCTCTAGCGGAGCCAGTCTAGGGCCCAGGCCTCCTTGCTGTACGAGGCAAAGAGGTGTTCCATATGCCGCCATCCGTAGACTGTGGACGGCTGGGGCCCTGGATGCCCGGATTTCGTCCTTGTCTACCGAGAAGTGACGCACATGCAGTGTGCCACCGGAGGCTGTGGAGCAGCAGAGGGCAAAATCCTGAAAATGGGGGCTTCAGTTGACTTGGCCTGTGCTCTCCTTTGGCTGAGTGACATCGTGTGTTTCCTAGCAGGTGAAGACATTCGTGGAGAGAGGCGGTTTCCATCCGTGCAGGCAAAGTGTGTGCTGAGATAATGAGTTCCTGGAGACCAGGGTGGACTCTTCAGACCGAGAATAGGCCTCTGGCAGGTATGTGTCAATGTTTTCTGCCCATGGCACTCAGCCGGTTATTTGCATAGAATGTTAGGAGCGGAATTAGTAGTCTCCGGAGAGGCTGCCACTTGTCAGCGAGCTTAACCTGGCCAGGTCCGCCCATGATGTAGCTCCCCAATCAATCACTGCTCTCTAGACCTTCCAGATAGACTACCAGAACTTCTCTCGCCATGGGGAAGCAGTAGAGCCAGAGGCCTTCCCCCTTTGCTCTTTCGTCTCTAGGCCCTCTGTCAGGCACTCCAAGGTATGAAGTGACAAGGGGGAGAAGGAAGAGATTTCAGAGAACGAAGACACGCAGAGAGAGAGAGAGAGAGGCAAGAGATGCTGAGTGGGGATGCCTTGCCTACTGATATCCTCAGGAAAGTGGGAAAGAGGTACCTGGCGTGCTCTGCCAATGCCCTGAAGCAGTCCGCTCCAGGGGCTCCCTTGTGCCTGCGTAGCCTTTCCCGGGGCGTGCTCAAATCCTGTGGCCACTAGGGGTCATAGGTCACAATGGAGGGCCCTGTGTCATCTGCCTGGCGGGCCGGATCTCTGCCATTGGCTCAGTCTTGTCACCAGGCCCATCCCAAGCTCCGCCCACTCTTGCGGTGGGGGGACTGTCTCTATGGTGATGGCAAAGAAGCCTCAGCCCCGCCCACCTGGCCTTGACTTCACCTACCTGGCCCTCTGACCCTCACTCAGACCTCTGTGTTGATAAAAATCAATGTCCGCCAGTGCCCAGGTGTCAGCATCTGGGATAAAGGATTCGGGACCTTGCCTGGGGCAGAAGGCAGCCTAGGTCAGCGGGTAGCTGGAAGTCTAGTGACTTGTGACACTGCTGCCAGTGACAAATGGTGACTCCCACACTCACATATCCCCTGGTGGCAGAATGCTAGTGATGGGTGGAGAAACATCGCTCCGGAGCACACGTTTAATGGGGCACCAGCCAAAGCAAAGGCCAGGGCCAGTAGTGGACGTCGTGGAGCTGAATGGCGAGCCAGTGAAGGGCCCAAGGATCCCTCCTGTATGTGGCGAACAGGTCATCCGTGTCCCCACGTCCATCAACCATTGCACTGCTGGGGCCCAGGCTGCCAGGATTTCGGCCTTGCCTTCGGAGCCCGGCCACATAGGCAGCCTTGCACCGGAGGCGGGGACGTGTAGACAGCAAAAATTTGGAAACTGGCAGTGTTTCCTCGATTTCCCTGGCATCGGCCTCTTTGAGCGGCTTGCTTTTTTTCCTGGTAGGATAGGGCCCTGACGGAGAAAGGCAGGATTACGTGTGCAGGAAAGGTGTGTGTTGAGAGGGTGACGACGTTGAGACCACGTTGGGATCTTTAGTCCCAGGAAAGGCCCCTGGCGGGTGTGGGTCAATGTTCTCTACCCATCCCCCTTGGCGGGGGGAGGTTTTCACCATACAAAGCAGCAGCGCAATTATTCGTCGCCGGAGAGGTTGCATCTGCCCACAAGCTCCCCCTGGCCAGGGTCCGCCCCTACTGTATTGCGCGTGTCAGTCAACAGAAGCTAAGACCTTCCAGAGAGACTACCTGCTATTCTGTCCCCACGGGGAAGCAGTACAGCCAGAAGCCTCCCCCGTTCCATCTCTAGGCTCTCTCTCAGGCCCCTCATACTTGTGATGTGTCTCAGGGGTAGAATGAAGAGATTCCTCTGAGTGAACACATACGTGAGAGGCCACAGATGCTGAGGAAGGGCGCCTTGCCTAGTGATATCCTAGCGTAAGTGGAAAAGAGGTACCTGCCTGCTGTCCCAGTGTGTCGAACGTGTTCACATCAGGGGTTGCCTACTGTAAAGTTATTCCCTGGGTGCCCTGGATTTTGTGGCCAAAGACGCAAGGGGCCGTTGTCTGTCCGTGGGTAAAATGGAGGGCTCTGCGGAACTGGCCGGTTAGGCTGGACCTCTCCTATTGGCTGAGTGTTTGTGACTCGTCCCCGTCAGAAGTTCCGCCCAGCCTTCCGGTGGCTGTCACCATGGCGATTGGGAAAGAAGCCTTAGGCCCCACACTCAGCCCTCACCTGGCCTACCTGGCCTCTTTCCCCTCATCTAGACCGCTGTGTGGATGAAAGAAAGAATGTCGGCCAGTGAGCACGTGTCCTGATTTCCTTGGAAGGATTAGGTTCCTTGCCTGGGCAGAAGACAGCCAAGGTCAGCCTGAGCCTAGACACCTAGTGACCTGTGACACTGCAGCCAGTGATAGATGTTGATGTCCACGCTCAGGTATCCGCAGGTGGCGGATTCAGTGTGGTGGGAAGAGAAGTGGAAGTAGAGATGACACACTCACGAGGGCACGGTCCAAAGGTCAGGGAAAATAGCTGAGGTCGTGGAGCTCTAGCGGAGCCAGTCTAGGGCCCAGGCCTCCTTGCTGTACGAGGCAAAGAGGTGTTCCATATGCCGCCATCCGTAGACTGTGGACGGCTGGGGCCCTGGATGCCCGGATTTCGTCCTTGTCTACCGAGAAGTGACGCACATGCAGTGTGCCACCGGAGGCTGTGGAGCAGCAGAGGGCAAAATCCTGAAAATGGGGGCTTCAGTTGACTTGGCCTGTGCTCTCCTTTGGCTGAGTGACATCGTGTGTTTCCTAGCAGGTGAAGACATTCGTGGAGAGAGGCGGTTTCCATCCGTGCAGGCAAAGTGTGTGCTGAGATAATGAGTTCCTGGAGACCAGGGTGGACTCTTCAGACCGAGAATAGGCCTCTGGCAGGTATGTGTCAATGTTTTCTGCCCATGGCACTCAGCCGGTTATTTGCATAGAATGTTAGGAGCGGAATTAGTAGTCTCCGGAGAGGCTGCCACTTGTCAGCGAGCTTAACCTGGCCAGGTCCGCCCATGATGTAGCTCCCCAATCAATCACTGCTCTCTAGACCTTCCAGATAGACTACCAGAACTTCTCTCGCCATGGGGAAGCAGTAGAGCCAGAGGCCTTCCCCCTTTGCTCTTTCGTCTCTAGGCCCTCTGTCAGGCACTCCAAGGTATGAAGTGACAAGGGGGAGAAGGAAGAGATTTCAGAGAACGAAGACACGCAGAGAGAGAGAGAGAGAGGCAAGAGATGCTGAGTGGGGATGCCTTGCCTACTGATATCCTCAGGAAAGTGGGAAAGAGGTACCTGGCGTGCTCTGCCAATGCCCTGAAGCAGTCCGCTCCAGGGGCTCCCTTGTGCCTGCGTAGCCTTTCCCGGGGCGTGCTCAAATCCTGTGGCCACTAGGGGTCATAGGTCACAATGGAGGGCCCTGTGTCATCTGCCTGGCGGGCCGGATCTCTGCCATTGGCTCAGTCTTGTCACCAGGCCCATCCCAAGCTCCGCCCACTCTTGCGGTGGGGGGACTGTCTCTATGGTGATGGCAAAGAAGCCTCAGCCCCGCCCACCTGGCCTTGACTTCACCTACCTGGCCCTCTGACCCTCACTCAGACCTCTGTGTTGATAAAAATCAATGTCCGCCAGTGCCCAGGTGTCAGCATCTGGGATAAAGGATTCGGGACCTTGCCTGGGGCAAAAGGCAGCCTAGGTCAGCGGGTAGCTGGAAGTCTAGTGACTTGTGACGCTGCTGCCAGTGACAAATGGTGACTCCCACACTCACATATCCCCTGGTGGCAGAACGCTACTGATGGGTGAAGAAACATCGCTCCGGAGCACACGTTTAATGGGGCACCAGCCAAAGCAAAGGCCAGGGCCAGTAGTGGACGTCGTGGAGATGAATGGCGAGCCAGTGAAGGGCCCAAGGATCCCTCCTGTATGTGGCGAACAGGTCATCTGTGTCCCCACGTCCATCAACCATTGCACTGCTGGGGCCCAGGCTGCCAGGATTTCGGCCTTGCCTTCGGAGCCCGGCCACATAGGCAGCCTTGCACCGGAGGCGGGGACGTGTAGACAGCAAAAATTTGGAAACTGGCAGTGTTTCCTCGATTTCCCTGGCATCGGCCTTTTTGAGCGGCTTGCTTTTTTTCCTGGTAGGATAGGGCCCTGACGGAGAAAGGCAGGATTACGTGTGCAGGAAAGGTGTGTGTTGAGAGGGTGACGACGTTGAGACCACGTTGGGATCTTTAGTCCCAGGAAAGGCCCCTGGCGGGTGTGGGTCAATGTTCTCTACCCATCCCCCTTGGCGCGCGGAGGTTTTCACCATACAAAGCAGCAGCGCAATTATTCGTCGCCGGAGAGGTTGCATCTGCCCACAAGCTCCCCCTGGCCAGGGTCCGCCCCTACTGTATTGCGCGTGTCAGTCAACAGAAGCTAAGACCTTCCAGAGAGACTACCTGCTATTCTGTCCCCACGGGGAAGCAGTACAGCCAGAAGCCTCCCCCGTTCCATCTCTAGGCTCTCTCTCAGGCCCCTCATACTTGTGATGTGTCTCAGGGGTAGAATGAAGAGATTCCTCTGAGTGAACACATACGTGAGAGGCCACAGATGCTGAGGAAGGGCGCCTTGCCTAGTGATATCCTAGCGTAAGTGGAAAAGAGGTACCTGCCTGCTGTCCCAGTGTGTCGAACGTGTTCACATCAGGGGTTGCCTACTGTGAAGTTATTCCCTGGGTGCCCTGGATTTTGTGGCCAAAGACGCAAGGGGCCGTTGTCTGTCCGTGGGTAAAATGGAGGGCTCTGCGGAACTGGCCGGTTAGGCTGGACCTCTCCTATTGGCTGAGTGTTTGTGACTCGTCCCCGTCCGAAGTTCCGCCCAGCCTTCCGGTGGCTGTCAGCATGGTGATTGGGAAAGAAACCTTAGGCCCCACACTCAGCCCTCACCTGGCCTACCTAGCCTCTTTCCCCTCATCTAGACCGCTGTGTGGATGAAAGAAAGGATGTCGGCCAGTGAGCACGTGTCCTGATTTCCTTGGAAGGATTAGGTTCCTTGCCTGGGCAGAAGACAGCCAAGGTCAGCCTGAGCCTAGACACCTAGTGACCTGTGACACTGCAGCCAGTGATAGATGTTGATGTCCACGCTCAGGTATCCGCAGGTGGCGGATTCAGTGTGGTGGGAAGAGAAGTGGAAGTAGAGATGACACACTCACGAGGGCACGGTCCAAAGGTCAGGGAAAATAGCTGAGGTCGTGGAGCTCTAGCGGAGCCAGTCTAGGGCCCAGGTCTCCCTGCTGTACGAGGCAAAGAGGTGATCCATATGCCGCCATCCGTAGATTCTGGACGGCTGGGGCCCTGGATGCCCGGATTTCGGCCTCGTCTACCGAGAAGTGACGCACATGCAGTGTGCCACCGGAGGCTGTGGAGCAGCAGAGGGCAAAATCTTGAAAATGGGGGCTTCAGTTGACTTGGCCTGTGCTCTCCTTTGGCTGAGTGACATCGTGTGTTTCCTAGCAGGTGAAGACATTCGTGGAGAGAGGCGGTTTCCATGCGTGCAGGCAAAGTGTGTGCTGAGATGATGAGTTGCAGGGGAGACCAGGGTGGACTCTCCAGACCCAGAATAGGCCTCTGGCAGGTATGTGTCAATGTTTTCTGCCCATGGCACTCAGCCGGTTATTTGCATAGAATGTTAGGAGCGGAATTAGTAGTCTCCGGAGAGGCTGCCACTTGTCAGCGAGCTTAACCTGGCCAGGTCCGCCCATGATGTAGCTCCCCAATCAATCACTGCTCTCTAGACCTTCCAGATAGACTACCAGAACTTCTCTCGCCATGGGGAAGCAGTAGAGCCAGAGGCCTTCCCCCTTTGCTCTTTCGTCTCTAGGCCCTCTGTCAGGCACTCCAACGTATGAAGTGACAAGGGGGAGAAGGAAGAGATTTCAGAGAACGAAGACAAGCAGAGAGAGAGAGAGAGAGGCAAGAGATGCTGAGTGGGGATGCCTTGCCTACTGATATCCTCAGGAAAGTGGGAAAGAGGTACCTGGCGTGCTCTGCCAATGCCCTGAAGCAGTCCGCTCCAGGGGCTCCCTTGTGCCTGCGTAGCCTTTCCCGGGGCGTGCTCAAATCCTGTGGCCACTAGGGGTCATAGGTCACAATGGAGGGCCCTGTGTCATCTGCCTGGCGGGCCGGATCTCTGCCATTGGCTCAGTCTTGTCACCAGGCCCATCCCAAGCTCCGCCCACTCTTGCGGTGGGGGGACTGTCTCTATGGTGATGGCAAAGAAGCCTCAGCCCCGCCCACCTGGCCTTGACTTCACCTACCTGGCCCTCTGACCCTCACTCAGACCTCTGTGTTGATAAAAATCAATGTCCGCCAGTGCCCAGGTGTCAGCATCTGGGATAAAGGATTCGGGACCTTGCCTGGGGCAAAAGGCAGCCTAGGTCAGCGGGTAGCTGGAAGTCTAGTGACTTGTGACGCTGCTGCCAGTGACAAATGGTGACTCCCACACTCACATATCCCCTGGTGGCAGAACGCTACTGATGGGTGGAGAAACATCGCTCCGGAGCACATGTTTAATGGGGCACCAGCCAAAGCAAAGGCCAGGGCCAGTAGTGGACGTCGTGGAGCTGAATGGCGAGCCAGTGAAGGGCCCAAGGATCCCTCCTGTATGTGGCGAACAGGTCATCCGTGTCCCCACGTCCATCAACCATTGCACTGCTGGGGCCCAGGCTGCCAGGATTTCGGCCTTGCCTTCGGAGCCCGGCCACATAGGCAGCCTTGCACCGGAGGCGGGGACGTGTAGACAGCAAAAATTTGGAAACTGGCAGTGTTTCCTCGATTTCCCTGGCATCGGCCTCTTTGAGCGGCTTGCTTTTTTTCCTGGTAGGATAGGGCCCTGACGGAGAAAGGCAGGATTACGTGTGCAGGAAAGGTGTGTGTTGAGAGGGTGACGACGTTGAGACCACGTTGGGATCTTTAGTCCCAGGAAAGGCCCCTGGCGGGTGTGGGTCAATGTTCTCTACCCATCCCCCTTGGCGGGGGGAGGTTTTCACCATACAAAGCAGCAGCGCAATTATTCGTCGCCGGAGAGGTTGCATCTGCCCACAAGCTCCCCCTGGCCAGGGTCCGCCCCTACTGTATTGCGCGTGTCAGTCAACAGAAGCTAAGACCTTCCAGAGAGACTACCTGCTATTCTGTCCCCACGGGGAAGCAGTACAGCCAGAAGCCTCCCCCGTTCCATCTCTAGGCTCTCTCTCAGGCCCCTCATACTTGTGATGTGTCTCAGGGGTAGAATGAAGAGATTCCTCTGAGTGAACACATACGTGAGAGGCCACAGATGCTGAGGAAGGGCGCCTTGCCTAGTGATATCCTAGCGTAAGTGGAAAAGAGGAACCTGCCTTCTGTCCCAGTGTGTCGAACGTGTTCACATCAGGGGTTGCCTACTGTGAAGTTATTCCCTGGGTGCCCTGGATTTTGTGGCCAAAGACGCAAGGGGCCGTTGTCTGTCCGTGGGTAAAATGGAGGGCTCTGCGGAACTGGCCGGTTAGGCTGGACCTCTCCTATTGGCTGAGTGTTTTTGACTCGTCCCCGTCAGAAGTTCCGCCCAGCCTTCCGGTGGCTGTCAGCATGGTGATTGGGAAAGAAGCCTTAGGCCCCACACTCAGCCCTCACCTGGCCTACCTGGCCTCTTTCCCCTCATCTAGACCGCTGTGTGGATGAAAGAAAGAATGTCGGCCAGTGAGCACGTGTCCTGATTTCCTTGGAAGGATTAGGTTCCTTGCCTGGGCAGAAGACAGCCAAGGTCAGCCTGAGCCTAGACACCTAGTGACCTGTGACACTGCAGCCAGTGATAGATGTTGATGTCCACGCTCAGGTATCCGCAGGTGGCGGATTCAGTGTGGTGGGAAGAGAAGTGGAAGTAGAGATGACACACTCACGAGGGCACGGTCCAAAGGTCAGGGAAAATAGCTGAGGTCGTGGAGCTCTAGCGGAGCCAGTCTAGGGCCCAGGTCTCCCTGCTGTACGAGGCAAAGAGGTGATCCATATACCGCCATCCGTAGATTCTGGACGGCTGGGGCCCTGGATGCCCGGATTTCGGCCTCGTCTACCGAGAAGTGACGCACATGCAGTGTGCCACCGGAGGCTGTGGAGCAGCAGAGGGCAAAATCTTGAAAATGGGGGCTTCAGTTGACTTGGCCTGTGCTCTCCTTTGGCTGAGTGACATCGTGTGTTTCCTAGCAGGTGAAGACATTCGTGGAGAGAGGCGGTTTCCATGCGTGCAGGCAAAGTGTGTGCTGAGATGATGAGTTGCAGGGGAGACCAGGGTGGACTCTCCAGACCCAGAATAGGCCTCTGGCAGGTATGTGTCAATGTTTTCTGCCCATGGCACTCAGCCGGTTATTTGCATAGAATGTTAGGAGCGGAATTAGTAGTCTCCGGAGAGGCTGCCACTTGTCAGCGAGCTTCACCTGGCCAGGTCCCACGGTGATGTCAAGCTTCACCTGGCCAGGTCCGCCCGTGATGTAGCTCCCCAATCAATCACTACTCTCTAGACCTTCCAGATAGACTCCCAGAACTTCTCTCCCCATGGGCAAGCAGTAGAGCCAGAGGCCTTCCCCCTTTGCTCTTTGGTCTCTAGGCCCTCTGTCAGGCACTCCAAGGTGTGAAGTGACAAGGGGGAGAAGGAAGAGATTTCAGAGAACGAAGACAAGCAGAGAGAGAGAGAGAGAGGCAAGAGATGCTGAGTGGGGATGCCTTGCCTACTGATATCCTCAGGAAAGTGGGAAAGAGGTACCTGGCGTGCTCTGCCAATGCCCTGAAGCAGTCCGCACCAGGGGCTCCCTTGTGCCTGCGTAGCCTTTCCCGGGGCGTGCTCAAATCCTGTGGCCACTAGGGGTCATAGGTCACAATGGAGGGCCCTGTGTCATCTGCCTGGCGGGCCGGATCTCTGCCATTGGCTCAGTCTTGTCACCAGGCCCATCCCAAGCTCCGCCCACTCTTGCGGTGGGGGGACTGTCTCTATGGTGATGGCAAAGAAGCCTCAGCCCCGCCCACCTGGCCTTGACTTCACCTACCTGGCCCTCTGACCCTCACTCAGACCTCTGTGTTGATAAAAATCAATGTCCGCCAGTGCCCAGGTGTCAGCATCTGGGATAAAGGATTCGGGACCTTGCCTGGGGCAGAAGGCAGCCTAGGTCAGCGGGTAGCTGGAAGTCTAGTGACTTGTGACACTGCTGCCAGTGACAAATGGTGACTCCCACACTCACATATCCCCTGGTGGCAGAATGCTAGTGATGGGTGGAGAAACATCGCTCCGGAGCACACGTTTAATGGGGCACCAGCCAAAGCAAAGGCCAGGGCCAGTAGTGGACATCGTGGAGCTGAATGGCGAGCCAGTGAAGGGCCCAAGGATCCCTCCTGTATGTGGCGAACAGGTCATCCGTGTCCCCACGTCCATCAACCATTGGACTGCTGGGGCCCAGGCTGCCAGGATTTCGGCCTTGCCTTCGGAGCCCGGCCACATAGGCAGCCTTGCACCGGAGGCGGGGACGTGTAGACAGCAAAAATTTGGAAACTGGCAGTGTTTCCTCGATTTCCCTGGCATCGGCCTCTTTGAGCGGCTTGCTTTTTTTCCTGGTAGCATAGGGCCCTGACGGAGAAAGGCAGGATTACGTGTGCAGGAAAGGTGTGTGTTGAGAGGGTGACGACGTTGAGACCACGTTGGGATCTTTAGTCCCAGGAAAGGCCCCTGGCGGGTGTGGGTCAATGTTCTCTACCCATCCCCCTTGGCGGGGGGAGGTTTTCACCATACAAAGCAGCAGCGCAATTATTCGTCGCCGGGGAGGTTGCATCTGCCCACAAGCTCCCCCTGGCCTGGGTCCGCCCCTACTGTATTGCGCGTGTCAGTCAACAGAAGCTAAGACCTTCCAGAGAGACTACCTGCTATTCTGTCCCCACGGGGAAGCAGTACAGCCAGAAGCCTCCCCCGTTCCATCTCTAGGCTCTCTCTCAGGCCCCTCATACTTGTGATGTGTCTCAGGGGTAGAATGAAGAGATTCCTCTGAGTGAACACATACGTGAGAGGCCACAGATGCTGAGGAAGGGCGCCTTGCCTAGTGATATCCTAGCGTAAGTGGAAAAGAGGTACCTGCCTGCTGTCCCAGTGTGTCGAACGTGTTCACATCAGGGGTTGCCTACTGTGAAGTTATTCCCTGGGTGCCCTGGATTTTGTGGCCAAAGACGCAAGGGGCCGTTGTCTGTCCGTGGGTAAAATGGAGGGCTCTGCGGAACTGGCCGGTTAGGCTGGACCTCTCCTATTGGCTGAGTGTTTGTGACTCGTCCCCGTCAGAAGTTCCGCCCAGCCTTCCGGTGGCTGTCACCATGGCGATTGGGAAAGAAGCCTTAGGCCCCACACTCAGCCCTCACCTGGCCTACCTGGCCTCTTTCCCCTCATCTAGACCGCTGTGTGGATGAAAGAAAGAATGTCGGCCAGTGAGCACGTGTCCTGATTTCCTTGGAAGGATTAGGTTCCTTGCCTGGGCAGAAGACAGCCAAGGTCAGCCTGAGCCTAGACACCTAGTGACCTGTGACACTGCAGCCAGTGATAGATGTTGATGTCCACGCTCAGGTATCCGCAGGTGGCGGATTCAGTGTGGTGGGAAGAGAAGTGGAAGTAGAGATGACACACTCACGAGGGCACGGTCCAAAGGTCAGGGAAAATAGCTGAGGTCGTGGAGCTCTAGCGGAGCCAGTCTAGGGCCCAGGCCTCCTTGCTGTACGAGGCAAAGAGGTGTTCCATATGCCGCCATCCGTAGACTGTGGACGGCTGGGGCCCTGGATGCCCGGATTTCGTCCTTGTCTACCGAGAAGTGACGCACATGCAGTGTGCCACCGGAGGCTGTGGAGCAGCAGAGGGCAAAATCCTGAAAATGGGGGCTTCAGTTGACTTGGCCTGTGCTCTCCTTTGGCTGAGTGACATCGTGTGTTTCCTAGCAGGTGAAGACATTCGTGGAGAGAGGCGGTTTCCATCCGTGCAGGCAAAGTGTGTGCTGAGATAATGAGTTCCTGGAGACCAGGGTGGACTCTTCAGACCGAGAATAGGCCTCTGGCAGGTATGTGTCAATGTTTTCTGCCCATGGCACTCAGCCGGTTATTTGCATAGAATGTTAGGAGCGGAATTAGTAGTCTCCGGAGAGGCTGCCACTTGTCAGCGAGCTTAACCTGGCCAGGTCCGCCCATGATGTAGCTCCCCAATCAATCACTGCTCTCTAGACCTTCCAGATAGACTACCAGAACTTCTCTCGCCATGGGGAAGCAGTAGAGCCAGAGGCCTTCCCCCTTTGCTCTTTCGTCTCTAGGCCCTCTGTCAGGCACTCCAAGGTATGAAGTGACAAGGGGGAGAAGGAAGAGATTTCAGAGAACGAAGACACGCAGAGAGAGAGAGAGAGAGGCAAGAGATGCTGAGTGGGGATGCCTTGCCTACTGATATCCTCAGGAAAGTGGGAAAGAGGTACCTGGCGTGCTCTGCCAATGCCCTGAAGCAGTCCGCTCCAGGGGCTCCCTTGTGCCTGCGTAGCCTTTCCCGGGGCGTGCTCAAATCCTGTGGCCACTAGGGGTCATAGGTCACAATGGAGGGCCCTGTGTCATCTGCCTGGCGGGCCGGATCTCTGCCATTGGCTCAGTCTTGTCACCAGGCCCATCCCAAGCTCCGCCCACTCTTGCGGTGGGGGGACTGTCTCTATGGTGATGGCAAAGAAGCCTCAGCCCCGCCCACCTGGACTTGACTTCACCTACCTGGCCCTCTGACCCTCACTCAGACCTCTGTGTTGATAAAAATCAATGTCCGCCAGTGCCCAGGTGTCAGCATCTGGGATAAAGGATTCGGGACCTTGCCTGGGGCAAAAGGCAGCCTAGGTCAGCGGGTAGCTGGAAGTCTAGTGACTTGTGACGCTGCTGCCAGTGACAAATGGTGACTCCCACACTCACATATCCCCTGGTGGCAGAACGCTACTGATGGGTGGAGAAACATCGCTCCGGAGCACACGTTTAATGGGGCACCAGCCAAAGCAAAGGCCAGGGCCAGTAGTGGACGTCGTGGAGCTGAATGGCGAGCCAGTGAAGGGCCCAAGGATCCCTCCTGTATGTGGCGAACAGGTCATCTGTGTCCCCACGTCCATCAACCATTGCACTGCTGGGGCCCAGGCTGCCAGGATTTCGGCCTTGCCTTCGGAGCCCGGCCACATAGGCAGCCTTGCACCGGAGGCGGGGACGTGTAGACAGCAAAAATTTGGAAACTGGCAGTGTTTCCTCGATTTCCCTGGCATTGGCCTTTTTGAGCGGCTTGCTTTTTTTCCTGGTAGGATAGGGCCCTGACGGAGAAAGGCAGGATTACGTGTGCAGGAAAGGTGTGTGTTGAGAGGGTGACGACGTTGAGACCACGTTGGGATCTTTAGTCCCAGGAAAGGCCCCTGGCGGGTGTGGGTCAATGTTCTCTACCCATCCCCCTTGGCGGGGGGAGGTTTTCACCATACAAAGCAGCAGCGCAATTATTCGTCGCCGGAGAGGTTGCATCTGCCCACAAGCTCCCCCTGGCCAGGGTCCGCCCCTACTGTATTGCGCGTGTCAGTCAACAGAAGCTAAGACCTTCCAGAGAGACTACCTGCTATTCTGTCCCCACGGGGAAGCAGTACAGCCAGAAGCCTCCCCCGTTCCATCTCTAGGCTCTCTCTCAGGCCCCTCATACTTGTGATGTGTCTCAGGGGTAGAATGAAGAGATTCCTCTGAGTGAACACATACGTGAGAGGCCAGAGATGCTGAGGAAGGGCGCCTTGCCTAGTGATATCCTAGCGTAAGTGGAAAAGAGGTACCTGCCTGCTGTCCCAGTGTGTCGAACGTGTTCACATCAGGGGTTGCCTACTGTGAAGTTATTCCCTGGGTGCCCTGGATTTTGTGGCCAAAGACGCAAGGGGCCGTTGTCTGTCCGTGGGTAAAATGGAGGGCTCTGCGGAACTGGCCGGTTAGGCTGGACCTCTCCTATTGGCTGAGTGTTTGTGACTCGTCCCCGTCCGAAGTTCCGCCCAGCCTTCCGGTGGCTGTCAGCATGGTGATTGGGAAAGAAACCTTAGGCCCCACACTCAGCCCTCACCTGGCCTACCTAGCCTCTTTCCCCTCATCTAGACCGCTGTGTGGATGAAAGAAAGGATGTCGGCCAGTGAGCACGTGTCCTGATTTCCTTGGAAGGATTAGGTTCCTTGCCTGGGCAGAAGACAGCCAAGGTCAGCCTGAGCCTAGACACCTAGTGACCTGTGACACTGCAGCCAGTGATAGATGTTGATGTCCACGCTCAGGTATCCGCAGGTGGCGGATTCAGTGTGGTGGGAAGAGAAGTGGAAGTAGAGATGACACACTCACGAGGGCACGGTCCAAAGGTCAGGGAAAATAGCTGAGGTCGTGGAGCTCTAGCGGAGCCAGTCTAGGGCCCAGGTCTCCCTGCTGTACGAGGCAAAGAGGTGATCCATATGCCGCCATCCGTAGATTCTGGACGGCTGGGGCCCTGGATGCCCGGATTTCGGCCTCGTCTACCGAGAAGTGACGCACATGCAGTGTGCCACCGGAGGCTGTGGAGCAGCAGAGGGCAAAATCTTGAAAATGGGGGCTTCAGTTGACTTGGCCTGTGCTCTCCTTTGGCTGAGTGACATCGTGTGTTTCCTAGCAGGTGAAGACATTCGTGGAGAGAGGCGGTTTCCATGCGTGCAGGCAAAGTGTGTGCTGAGATGATGAGTTGCAGGGGAGACCAGGGTGGACTCTCCAGACCCAGAATAGGCCTCTGGCAGGTATGTGTCAATGTTTTCTGCCCATGGCACTCAGCCGGTTATTTGCATAGAATGTTAGGAGCGGAATTAGTAGTCTCCGGAGAGGCTGCCACTTGTCAGCGAGCTTCACCTGGCCAGGTCCCACGGTGATGTCAAGCTTCACCTGGCCAGGTCCGCCCGTGATGTAGCTCCCCAATCAATCACTACTCTCTAGACCTTCCAGATAGACTCCCAGAACTTCTCTCCCCATGGGCAAGCAGTAGAGCCAGAGGCCTTCCCCCTTTGCTCTTTGGTCTCTAGGCCCTCTGTCAGGCACTCCAAGGTGTGAAGTGACAAGGGGGAGAAGGAAGAGATTTCAGAGAACGAAGACAAGCAGAGAGAGAGAGAGAGAGGCAAGAGATGCTGAGTGGGGATGCCTTGCCTACTGATATCCTCAGGAAAGTGGGAAAGAGGTACCTGGCGTGCTCTGCCAATGCCCTGAAGCAGTCCGCACCAGGGGCTCCCTTGTGCCTGCGTAGCCTTTCCCGGGGCGTGCTCAAATCCTGTGGCCACTAGGGGTCATAGGTCACAATGGAGGGCCCTGTGTCATCTGCCTGGCGGGCCGGATCTCTGCCATTGGCTCAGTC
The DNA here is from genome assembly GCF_030014295.1 of Loxodonta africana. Taxonomy (NCBI): domain Eukaryota; kingdom Metazoa; phylum Chordata; class Mammalia; order Proboscidea; family Elephantidae; genus Loxodonta; species Loxodonta africana. The sequence goes on from NW_026975056.1 coordinate 117,284, forward strand.
TTGTCACCAGGCCCATCCCAAGCTCCGCCCACTCTTGCGGTGGGGGGACTGTCTCTATGGTGATGGCAAAGAAGCCTCAGCCCCGCCCACCTGGCCTTCACTTCACCTACCTGGCCCTCTGACCCTCACTCAGACCTCTGTGTTGATAAAAATCAATGTCCGCCAGTGCCCAGGTGTCAGCATCTGGGATAAAGGATTCGGGACCTTGCCTGGGGCAGAAGGCAGCCTAGGTCAGCGGGTAGCTGGAAGTCTAGTGACTTGTGACACTGCTGCCAGTGACAAATGGTGACTCCCACACTCACATATCCCCTGGTGGCAGAATGCTAGTGATGGGTGGAGAAACATCGCTCCGGAGCACACGTTTAATGGGGCACCAGCCAAAGCAAAGGCCAGGGCCAGTAGTGGACATCGTGGAGCTGAATGGCGAGCCAGTGAAGGGCCCAAGGATCCCTCCTGTATGTGGCGAACAGGTCATCCGTGTCCCCACGTCCATCAACCATTGCACTGCTGGGGCCCAGGCTGCCAGGATTTCGGCCTTGCCTTCGGAGCCCGGCCACATAGGCAGCCTTGCACCGGAGGCGGGGACGTGTAGACAGCAAAAATTTGGAAACTGGCAGTGTTTCCTCGATTTCCCTGGCATCGGCCTCTTTGAGCGGCTTGCTTTTTTTCCTGGTAGGATAGGGCCCTGACGGAGAAAGGCAGGATTACGTGTGCAGGAAAAGTGTGTGTTGAGAGGGTGACGACGTTGAGACCACGTTGGGATCTTTAGTCCCAGGAAAGGCCCCTGGCGGGTGTGGGTCAATGTTCTCTACCCATCCCCCTTGGCGGGGGGAGGTTTTCACCATACAAAGCAGCAGCGCAATTATTCGTCGCCGGGGAGGTTGCATCTGCCCACAAGCTCCCCCTGGCCTGGGTCCGCCCCTACTGTATTGCGCGTGTCAGTCAACAGAAGCTAAGACCTTCCAGAGAGACTACCTGCTATTCTGTCCCCACGGGGAAGCAGTACAGCCAGAAGCCTCCCCCGTTCCATCTCTAGGCTCTCTCTCAGGCCCCTCATACTTGTGATGTGTCTCAGGGGTAGAATGAAGAGATTCCTCTGAGTGAACACATACGTGAGAGGCCACAGATGCTGAGGAAGGGCGCCTTGCCTAGTGATATCCTAGCGTAAGTGGAAAAGAGGTACCTGCCTGCTGTCCCAGTGTGTCGAACGTGTTCACATCAGGGGTTGCCTACTGTGAAGTTATTCCCTGGGTGCCCTGGATTTTGTGGCCAAAGACGCAAGGGGGCGTTGTCTGTCCATGGGTAAAATGGAGGGCTCTGCGGAACTGGCCGGTTAGGCTGGACCTCTCCTATTGGCTGAGTGTTTGTGACTCGTCCCCGTCCGAAGTTCCGCCCAGCCTTCCGGTGGCTGTCAGCATGGTGATTGGGAAAGAAGCCTTAGGCCCCACACTCAGCCCTCACCTGGCCTACCTGGCCTCATTACCCTCATCTAGACCGCTGTGTGGATGAAAGAAAGGATGTCGGCCAGTGAGCACGTGTCCTGATTTCCTTGGAAGGATTAGGTTCCTTGCCTGGGCAGAAGACAGCCAAGGTCAGCCTGAGCCTAGACACCTAGTGACCTGTGACACTGCAGCCAGTGATAGATGTTGATGTCCACGCTCAGGTATCCGCAGGTGGCGGATTCAGTGTGGTGGGAAGAGAAGTGGAAGTAGAGATGACACACTCACGAGGGCACGGGCCAAAGGTCAGGGAAAATAGCTGAGGTCGTGGAGCTCTAGCGGAGCCAGTCTAGGGCCCAGGCCTCCTTGCTGTACGAGGCAAAGAGGTGTTCCATATGCCGCCATCCGTAGACTGTGGACGGCTGGGGCCCTGGATGCCCGGATTTCGTCCTTGTCTACCGAGAAGTGACGCACATGCAGTGTGCCACCGGAGGCTGTGGAGCAGCAGAGGGCAAAATCCTGAAAATGGGGGCTTCAGTTGACTTGGCCTGTGCTCTCCTTTGGCTGAGTGACATCGTGTGTTTCCTAGCAGGTGAAGACATTCGTGGAGAGAGGCGGTTTCCATCCGTGCAGGCAAAGTGTGTGCTGAGATAATGAGTTCCTGGAGACCAGGGTGGACTCTTCAGACCGAGAATAGGCCTCTGGCAGGTATGTGTCAATGTTTTCTGCCCATGGCACTCAGCCGGTTATTTGCATAGAATGTTAGGAGCGGAATTAGTAGTCTCCGGAGAGGCTGCCACTTGTCAGCGAGCTTAACCTGGCCAGGTCCGCCCGTGATGTAGCTCCCCAATCAATCACTACTCTCTAGACCTTCCAGATAGACTCCCAGAACTTCTCTCCCCATGGGCAAGCAGTAGAGCCAGAGGCCTTCCCCCTTTGCTCTTTGGTCTCTAGGCCCTCTGTCAGGCACTCCAAGGTGTGAAGTGACAAGGGGGAGAAGGAAGAGATTTCAGAGAACGAAGACAAGCAGAGAGAGACAGAGAGAGGCAAGAGATGCTGAGTGGGGATGCCTTGCCTACTGATATCCTCAGGAAAGTGGGAAAGAGGTACCTGGCGTGCTCTGCCAATGCCCTGAAGCAGTCCGCACCAGGGGCTCCCTTGTGCCTGCGTAGCCTTTCCCGGGGCGTGCTCAAATCCTGTGGCCACTAGGGGTCATAGGTCACAATGGAGGGCCCTGTGTCATCTGCCTGGCGGGCCGGATCTCTGCCATTGGCTCAGTCTTGTCACCAGGCCCATCCCAAGCTCCGCCCACTCTTGCGGTGGGGGGACTGTCTCTATGGTGATGGCAAAGAAGCCTCAGCCCCGCCCACCTGGCCTTCACTTCACCTACCTGGCCCTCTGACCCTCACTCAGACCTCTGTGTTGATAAAAATCAATGTCCGCCAGTGCCCAGGTGTCAGCATCTGGGATAAAGGATTCGGGACCTTGCCTGGGGCAGAAGGCAGCCTAGGTCAGCGGGTAGCTGGAAGTCTAGTGACTTGTGACACTGCTGCCAGTGACAAATGGTGACTCCCACACTCACATATCCCCTGGTGGCAGAATGCTAGTGATGGGTGGAGAAACATCGCTCCGGAGCACACGTTTAATGGGGCACCAGCCAAAGCAAAGGCCAGGGCCAGTAGTGGACGTCGTGGAGCTGAATGGCGAGCCAGTGAAGGGCCCAAGGATCCCTCCTGTATGTGGCGAACAGGTCATCCGTGTCCCCACGTCCATCAACCATTGCACTGCTGGGGCCCAGGCTGCCAGGATTTCGGCCTTGCCTTCGGAGCCCGGCCACATAGGCAGCCTTGCACCGGAGGCGGGGACGTGTAGACAGCAAAAATTTGGAAACTGGCAGTGTTTCCTCGATTTCCCTGGCATCGGCCTCTTTGAGCGGCTTGCTTTTTTTCCTGGTAGGATAGGGCCCTGACGGAGAAAGGCAGGATTACGTGTGCAGGAAAGGTGTGTGTTGAGAGGGTGACGACGTTGAGACCACGTTGGGATCTTTAGTCCCAGGAAAGGCCCCTGGCGGGTGTGGGTCAATGTTCTCTACCCATCCCCCTTGGCGGGGGGAGGTTTTCACCATACAAAGCAGCAGCGCAATTATTCGTCGCCGGAGAGGTTGCATCTGCCCACAAGCTCCCCCTGGCCAGGGTCCGCCCCTACTGTATTGCGCGTGTCAGTCAACAGAAGCTAAGACCTTCCAGAGAGACTACCTGCTATTCTGTCCCCACGGGGAAGCAGTACAGCCAGAAGCCTCCCCCGTTCCATCTCTAGGCTCTCTCTCAGGCCCCTCATACTTGTGATGTGTCTCAGGGGTAGAATGAAGAGATTCCTCTGAGTGAACACATACGTGAGAGGCCACAGATGCTGAGGAAGGGCGCCTTGCCTAGTGATATCCTAGCGTAAGTGGAAAAGAGGTACCTGCCTGCTGTCCCAGTGTGTCGAACGTGTTCACATCAGGGGTTGCCTACTGTGAAGTTATTCCCTGGGTGCCCTGGATTTTGTGGCCAAAGACGCAAGGGGCCGTTGTCTGTCCGTGGGTAAAATGGAGGGCTCTGCGGAACTGGCCGGTTAGGCTGGACCTCTCCTATTGGCTGAGTGTTTGTGACTCGTCCCCGTCAGAAGTTCCGCCCAGCCTTCCGGTGGCTGTCACCATGGCGATTGGGAAAGAAGCCTTAGGCCCCACACTCAGCCCTCACCTGGCCTACCTGGCCTCTTTCCCCTCATCTAGACCGCTGTGTGGATGAAAGAAAGAATGTCGGCCAGTGAGCACGTGTCCTGATTTCCTTGGAAGGATTAGGTTCCTTGCCTGGGCAGAAGACAGCCAAGGTCAGCCTGAGCCTAGACACCTAGTGACCTGTGACACTGCAGCCAGTGATAGATGTTGATGTCCACGCTCAGGTATCCGCAGGTGGCGGATTCAGTGTGGTGGGAAGAGAAGTGGAAGTAGAGATGACACACTCACGAGGGCACGGTCCAAAGGTCAGGGAAAATAGCTGAGGTCGTGGAGCTCTAGCGGAGCCAGTCTAGGGCCCAGGCCTCCTTGCTGTACGAGGCAAAGAGGTGTTCCATATGCCGCCATCCGTAGACTGTGGACGGCTGGGGCCCTGGATGCCCGGATTTCGTCCTTGTCTACCGAGAAGTGACGCACATGCAGTGTGCCACCGGAGGCTGTGGAGCAGCAGAGGGCAAAATCCTGAAAATGGGGGCTTCAGTTGACTTGGCCTGTGCTCTCCTTTGGCTGAGTGACATCGTGTGTTTCCTAGCAGGTGAAGACATTCGTGGAGAGAGGCGGTTTCCATCCGTGCAGGCAAAGTGTGTGCTGAGATAATGAGTTCCTGGAGACCAGGGTGGACTCTTCAGACCGAGAATAGGCCTCTGGCAGGTATGTGTCAATGTTTTCTGCCCATGGCACTCAGCCGGTTATTTGCATAGAATGTTAGGAGCGGAATTAGTAGTCTCCGGAGAGGCTGCCACTTGTCAGCGAGCTTAACCTGGCCAGGTCCGCCCATGATGTAGCTCCCCAATCAATCACTGCTCTCTAGACCTTCCAGATAGACTACCAGAACTTCTCTCGCCATGGGGAAGCAGTAGAGCCAGAGGCCTTCCCCCTTTGCTCTTTGGTCTCTAGGCCCTCTGTCAGGCACTCCAAGGTATGAAGTGACAAGGGGGAGAAGGAAGAGATTTCAGAGAACGAAGACACGCAGAGAGAGAGAGAGAGAGGCAAGAGATGCTGAGTGGGGATGCCTTGCCTACTGATATCCTCAGGAAAGTGGGAAAGAGGTACCTGGCGTGCTCTGCCAATGCCCTGAAGCAGTCCGCTCCAGGGGCTCCCTTGTGCCTGCGTAGCCTTTCCCGGGGCGTGCTCAAATCCTGTGGCCACTAGGGGTCATAGGTCACAATGGAGGGCCCTGTGTCATCTGCCTGGCGGGCCGGATCTCTGCCATTGGCTCAGTCTTGTCACCAGGCCCATCCCAAGCTCCGCCCACTCTTGCGGTGGGGGGACTGTCTCTATGGTGATGGCAAAGAAGCCTCAGCCCCGCCCACCTGGCCTTGACTTCACCTACCTGGCCCTCTGACCCTCACTCAGACCTCTGTGTTGATAAAAATCAATGTCCGCCAGTGCCCAGGTGTCAGCATCTGGGATAAAGGATTCGGGACCTTGCCTGGGGCAGAAGGCAGCCTAGGTCAGCGGGTAGCTGGAAGTCTAGTGACTTGTGACACTGCTGCCAGTGACAAATGGTGACTCCCACACTCACATATCCCCTGGTGGCAGAATGCTAGTGATGGGTGGAGAAACATCGCTCCGGAGCACACGTTTAATGGGGCACCAGCCAAAGCAAAGGCCAGGGCCAGTAGTGGACGTCGTGGAGCTGAATGGCGAGCCAGTGAAGGGCCCAAGGATCCCTCCTGTATGTGGCGAACAGGTCATCCGTGTCCCCACGTCCATCAACCATTGCACTGCTGGGGCCCAGGCTGCCAGGATTTCGGCCTTGCCTTCGGAGCCCGGCCACATAGGCAGCCTTGCACCGGAGGCGGGGACGTGTAGACAGCAAAAATTTGGAAACTGGCAGTGTTTCCTCGATTTCCCTGGCATCGGCCTCTTTGAGCGGCTTGCTTTTTTTCCTGGTAGGATAGGGCCCTGACGGAGAAAGGCAGGATTACGTGTGCAGGAAAAGTGTGTGTTGAGAGGGTGACGACGTTGAGACCACGTTGGGATCTTTAGTCCCAGGAAAGGCCCCTGGCGGGTGTGGGTCAATGTTCTCTACCCATCCCCCTTGGCGGGGGGAGGTTTTCACCATACAAAGCAGCAGCGCAATTATTCGTCGCCGGAGAGGTTGCATCTGCCCACAAGCTCCCCCTGGCCAGGGTCCGCCCCTACTGTATTGCGCGTGTCAGTCAACAGAAGCTAAGACCTTCCAGAGAGACTACCTGCTATTCTGTCCCCACGGGGAAGCAGTACAGCCAGAAGCCTCCCCCGTTCCATCTCTAGGCTCTCTCTCAGGCCCCTCATACTTGTGATGTGTCTCAGGGGTAGAATGAAGAGATTCCTCTGAGTGAACACATACGTGAGAGGCCACAGATGCTGAGGAAGGGCGCCTTGCCTAGTGATATCCTAGCGTAAGTGGAAAAGAGGTACCTGCCTGCTGTCCCAGTGTGTCGAACGTGTTCACATCAGGGGTTGCCTACTGTGAAGTTATTCCCTGGGTGCCCTGGATTTTGTGGCCAAAGACGCAAGGGGCCGTTGTCTGTCCGTGGGTAAAATGGAGGGCTCTGCGGAACTGGCCGGTTAGGCTGGACCTCTCCTATTGGCTGAGTGTTTGTGACTCGTCCCCGTCAGAAGTTCCGCCCAGCCTTCCGGTGGCTGTCACCATGGCGATTGGGAAAGAAGCCTTAGGCCCCACACTCAGCCCTCACCTGGCCTACCTGGCCTCTTTCCCCTCATCTAGACCGCTGTGTGGATGAAAGAAAGAATGTCGGCCAGTGAGCACGTGTCCTGATTTCCTTGGAAGGATTAGGTTCCTTGCCTGGGCAGAAGACAGCCAAGGTCAGCCTGAGCCTAGACACCTAGTGACCTGTGACACTGCAGCCAGTGATAGATGTTGATGTCCACGCTCAGGTATCCGCAGGTGGCGGATTCAGTGTGGTGGGAAGAGAAGTGGAAGTAGAGATGACACACTCACGAGGGCACGGTCCAAAGGTCAGGGAAAATAGCTGAGGTCGTGGAGCTCTAGCGGAGCCAGTCTAGGGCCCAGGCCTCCTTGCTGTACGAGGCAAAGAGGTGTTCCATATGCCGCCATCCGTAGACTGTGGACGGCTGGGGCCCTGGATGCCCGGATTTCGTCCTTGTCTACCGAGAAGTGACGCACATGCAGTGTGCCACCGGAGGCTGTGGAGCAGCAGAGGGCAAAATCCTGAAAATGGGGGCTTCAGTTGACTTGGCCTGTGCTCTCCTTTGGCTGAGTGACATCGTGTGTTTCCTAGCAGGTGAAGACATTCGTGGAGAGAGGCGGTTTCCATCCGTGCAGGCAAAGTGTGTGCTGAGATAATGAGTTCCTGGAGACCAGGGTGGACTCTTCAGACCGAGAATAGGCCTCTGGCAGGTATGTGTCAATGTTTTCTGCCCATGGCACTCAGCCGGTTATTTGCATAGAATGTTAGGAGCGGAATTAGTAGTCTCCGGAGAGGCTGCCACTTGTCAGCGAGCTTAACCTGGCCAGGTCCGCCCATGATGTAGCTCCCCAATCAATCACTGCTCTCTAGACCTTCCAGATAGACTACCAGAACTTCTCTCGCCATGGGGAAGCAGTAGAGCCAGAGGCCTTCCCCCTTTGCTCTTTCGTCTCTAGGCCCTCTGTCAGGCACTCCAAGGTATGAAGTGACAAGGGGGAGAAGGAAGAGATTTCAGAGAACGAAGACACGCAGAGAGAGAGAGAGAGAGGCAAGAGATGCTGAGTGGGGATGCCTTGCCTACTGATATCCTCAGGAAAGTGGGAAAGAGGTACCTGGCGTGCTCTGCCAATGCCCTGAAGCAGTCCGCTCCAGGGGCTCCCTTGTGCCTGCGTAGCCTTTCCCGGGGCGTGCTCAAATCCTGTGGCCACTAGGGGTCATAGGTCACAATGGAGGGCCCTGTGTCATCTGCCTGGCGGGCCGGATCTCTGCCATTGGCTCAGTCTTGTCACCAGGCCCATCCCAAGCTCCGCCCACTCTTGCGGTGGGGGGACTGTCTCTATGGTGATGGCAAAGAAGCCTCAGCCCCGCCCACCTGGCCTTGACTTCACCTACCTGGCCCTCTGACCCTCACTCAGACCTCTGTGTTGATAAAAATCAATGTCCGCCAGTGCCCAGGTGTCAGCATCTGGGATAAAGGATTCGGGACCTTGCCTGGGGCAAAAGGCAGCCTAGGTCAGCGGGTAGCTGGAAGTCTAGTGACTTGTGACGCTGCTGCCAGTGACAAATGGTGACTCCCACACTCACATATCCCCTGGTGGCAGAACGCTACTGATGGGTGGAGAAACATCGCTCCGGAGCACACGTTTAATGGGGCACCAGCCAAAGCAAAGGCCAGGGCCAGTAGTGGACGTCGTGGAGCTGAATGGCGAGCCAGTGAAGGGCCCAAGGATCCCTCCTGTATGTGGCGAACAGGTCATCTGTGTCCCCACGTCCATCAACCATTGCACTGCTGGGGCCCAGGCTGCCAGGATTTCGGCCTTGCCTTCGGAGCCCGGCCACATAGGCAGCCTTGCACCGGAGGCGGGGACGTGTAGACAGCAAAAATTTGGAAACTGGCAGTGTTTCCTCGATTTCCCTGGCATCGGCCTTTTTGAGCGGCTTGCTTTTTTTCCTGGTAGGATAGGGCCCTGACGGAGAAAGGCAGGATTACGTGTGCAGGAAAGGTGTGTGTTGAGAGGGTGACGACGTTGAGACCACGTTGGGATCTTTAGTCCCAGGAAAGGCCCCTGGCGGGTGTGGGTCAATGTTCTCTACCCATCCCCCTTGGCGCGGGGAGGTTTTCACCATACAAAGCAGCAGCGCAATTATTCGTCGCCGGAGAGGTTGCATCTGCCCACAAGCTCCCCCTGGCCAGGGTCCGCCCCTACTGTATTGCGCGTGTCAGTCAACAGAAGCTAAGACCTTCCAGAGAGACTACCTGCTATTCTGTCCCCACGGGGAAGCAGTACAGCCAGAAGCCTCCCCCGTTCCATCTCTAGGCTCTCTCTCAGGCCCCTCATACTTGTGATGTGTCTCAGGGGTAGAATGAAGAGATTCCTCTGAGTGAACACATACGTGAGAGGCCACAGATGCTGAGGAAGGGCGCCTTGCCTAGTGATATCCTAGCGTAAGTGGAAAAGAGGTACCTGCCTGCTGTCCCAGTGTGTCGAACGTGTTCACATCAGGGGTTGCCTACTGTGAAGTTATTCCCTGGGTGCCCTGGATTTTGTGGCCAAAGACGCAAGGGGCCGTTGTCTGTCCGTGGGTAAAATGGAGGGCTCTGCGGAACTGGCCGGTTAGGCTGGACCTCTCCTATTGGCTGAGTGTTTGTGACTCGTCCCCGTCCGAAGTTCCGCCCAGCCTTCCGGTGGCTGTCAGCATGGTGATTGGGAAAGAAACCTTAGGCCCCACACTAAGCCCTCACCTGGCCTACCTAGCCTCTTTCCCCTCATCTAGACCGCTGTGTGGATGAAAGAAAGGATGTCGGCCAGTGAGCACGTGTCCTGATTTCCTTGGAAGGATTAGGTTCCTTGCCTGGGCAGAAGACAGCCAAGGTCAGCCTGAGCCTAGACACCTAGTGACCTGTGACACTGCAGCCAGTGATAGATGTTGATGTCCACGCTCAGGTATCCGCAGGTGGCGGATTCAGTGTGGTGGGAAGAGAAGTGGAAGTAGAGATGACACACTCACGAGGGCACGGTCCAAAGGTCAGGGAAAATAGCTGAGGTCGTGGAGCTCTAGCGGAGCCAGTCTAGGGCCCAGGTCTCCCTGCTGTACGAGGCAAAGAGGTGATCCATATGCCGCCATCCGTAGATTCTGGACGGCTGGGGCCCTGGATGCCCGGATTTCGGCCTCGTCTACCGAGAAGTGACGCACATGCAGTGTGCCACCGGAGGCTGTGGAGCAGCAGAGGGCAAAATCTTGAAAATGGGGGCTTCAGTTGACTTGGCCTGTGCTCTCCTTTGGCTGAGTGACATCGTGTGTTTCCTAGCAGGTGAAGACATTCGTGGAGAGAGGCGGTTTCCATGCGTGCAGGCAAAGTGTGTGCTGAGATGATGAGTTGCAGGGGAGACCAGGGTGGACTCTCCAGACCCAGAATAGGCCTCTGGCAGGTATGTGTCAATGTTTTCTGCCCATGGCACTCAGCCGGTTATTTGCATAGAATGTTAGGAGCGGAATTAGTAGTCTCCGGAGAGGCTGCCACTTGTCAGCGAGCTTCACCTGGCCAGGTCCCACGGTGATGTCAAGCTTCACCTGGCCAGGTCCGCCCGTGATGTAGCTCCCCAATCAATCACTACTCTCTAGACCTTCCAGATAGACTCCCAGAACTTCTCTCCCCATGGGCAAGCAGTAGAGCCAGAGGCCTTCCCCCTTTGCTCTTTGGTCTCTAGGCCCTCTGTCAGGCACTCCAAGGTGTGAAGTGACAAGGGGGAGAAGGAAGAGATTTCAGAGAACGAAGACAAGCAGAGAGAGACAGAGAGAGGCAAGAGATGCTGAGTGGGGATGCCTTGCCTACTGATATCCTCAGGAAAGTGGGAAAGAGGTACCTGGCGTGCTCTGCCAATGCCCTGAAGCAGTCCGCACCAGGGGCTCCCTTGTGCCTGCGTAGCCTTTCCCGGGGCGTGCTCAAATCCTGTGGCCACTAGGGGTCATAGGTCACAATGGAGGGCCCTGTGTCATCTGCCTGGCGGGCCGGATCTCTGCCATTGGCTCAGTCTTGTCACCAGGCCCATCCCAAGCTCCGCCCACTCTTGCGGTGGGGGGACTGTCTCTATGGTGATGGCAAAGAAGCCTCAGCCCCGCCCACCTGGCCTTGACTTCACCTACCTGGCCCTCTGACCCTCACTCAGACCTCTGTGTTGATAAAAATCAATGTCCGCCAGTGCCCAGGTGTCAGCATCTGGGATAAAGGATTCGGGACCTTGCCTGGGGCAGAAGGCAGCCTAGGTCAGCGGGTAGCTGGAAGTCTAGTGACTTGTGACACTGCTGCCAGTGACAAATGGTGACTCCCACACTCACATATCCCCTGGTGGCAGAATGCTAGTGATGGGTGGAGAAACATCGCTCCGGAGCAGACGTTTAATGGGGCACCAGCCAAAGCAAAGGCCAGGGCCAGTAGTGGACATCGTGGAGCTGAATGGCGAGCCAGTGAAGGGCCCAAGGATCCCTCCTGTATGTGGCGAACAGGTCATCCGTGTCCCCACGTCCATCAACCATTGCACTGCTGGGGCCCAGGCTGCCAGGATTTCGGCCTTGCCTTCGGAGCCCGGCCACATAGGCAGCCTTGCACCGGAGGCGGGGACGTGTAGACAGCAAAAATTTGGAAACTGGCAGTGTTTCCTCGATTTCCCTGGCATCGGCCTCTTTGAGCGGCTTGCTTTTTTTCCTGGTAGGATAGGGCCCTGACGGAGAAAGGCAGGATTACGTGTGCAGGAAAAGTGTGTGTTGAGAGGGTGACGACGTTGAGACCACGTTGGGATCTTTAGTCCCAGGAAAGGCCCCTGGCGGGTGTGGGTCAATGTTCTCTACCCATCCCCCTTGGCGGGGGGAGGTTTTCACCATACAAAGCAGCAGCGCAATTATTCGTCGCCGGGGAGGTTGCATCTGCCCACAAGCTCCCCCTGGCCTGGGTCCGCCCCTACTGTATTGCGCGTGTCAGTCAACAGAAGCTAAGACCTTCCAGAGAGACTACCTGCTATTCTGTCCCCACGGGGAAGCAGTACAGCCAGAAGCCTCCCCCGTTCCATCTCTAGGCTCTCTCTCAGGCCCCTCATACTTGTGATGTGTCTCAGGGGTAGAATGAAGAGATTCCTCTGAGTGAACACATACGTGAGAGGCCACAGATGCTGAGGAAGGGCGCCTTGCCTAGTGATATCCTAGCGTAAGTGGAAAAGAGGTACCTGCCTGCTGTCCCAGTGTGTCGAACGTGTTCACATCAGGGGTTGCCTACTGTGAAGTTATTCCCTGGGTGCCCTGGATTTTGTGGCCAAAGACGCAAGGGGGCGTTGTCTGTCCATGGGTAAAATGGAGGGCTCTGCGGAACTGGCCGGTTAGGCTGGACCTCTCCTATTGGCTGAGTGTTTGTGACTCGTCCCCGTCCGAAGTTCCGCCCAGCCTTCCGGTGGCTGTCAGCATGGTGATTGGGAAAGAAGCCTTAGGCCCCACACTCAGCCCTCACCTGGCCTACCTGGCCTCATTACCCTCATCTAGACCGCTGTGTGGATGAAAGAAAGGATGTCGGCCAGTGAGCACGTGTCCTGATTTCCTTGGAAGGATTAGGTTCCTTGCCTGGGCAGAAGACAGCCAAGGTCAGCCTGAGCCTAGACACCTAGTGACCTGTGACACTGCAGCCAGTGATAGATGTTGATGTCCACGCTCAGGTATCCGCAGGTGGCGGATTCAGTGTGGTGGGAAGAGAAGTGGAAGTAGAGATGACACACTCACGAGGGCAGGGGCCAAAGGTCAGGGAAAATAGCTGAGGTCGTGGAGCTCTAGCGGAGCCAGTCTAGGGCCCAGGCCTCCTTGCTGTACGAGGCAAAGAGGTGTTCCATATGCCGCCATCCGTAGACTGTGGACGGCTGGGGCCCTGGATGCCCGGATTTCGTCCTTGTCTACCGAGAAGTGACGCACATGCAGTGTGCCACCGGAGGCTGTGGAGCAGCAGAGGGCAAAATCCTGAAAATGGGGGCTTCAGTTGACTTGGCCTGTGCTCTCCTTTGGCTGAGTGACATCGTGTGTTTCCTAGCAGGTGAAGACATTCGTGGAGAGAGGCGGTTTCCATCCGTGCAGGCAAAGTGTGTGCTGAGATAATGAGTTCCTGGAGACCAGGGTGGACTCTTCAGACCGAGAATAGGCCTCTGGCAGGTATATGTCAATGTTTTCTGCCCATGGCACTCAGCCGGTTATTTGCATAGAATGTTAGGAGCGGAATTAGTAGTCTCCGGAGAGGCTGCCACTTGTCAGCGAGCTTAACCTGGCCAGGTCCGCCCATGATGTAGCTCCCCAATCAATCACTGCTCTCTAGACCTTCCAGATAGACTACCAGAACTTCTCTCGCCATGGGGAAGCAGTAGAGCCAGAGGCCTTCCCCCTTTGCTCTTTCGTCTCTAGGCCCTCTGTCAGGCACTCCAAGGTATGAAGTGACAAGGGGGAGAAGGAAGAGATTTCAGAGAACGAAGACAAGCAGAGAGAGAGAGAGAGAGGCAAGAGATGCTGAGTGGGGATGCCTTGCCTACTGATATCCTCAGGAAAGTGGGAAAGGGGTACCTGGCGTGCTCTGCCAATGCCCTGAAGCAGTCCGCACCAGGGGCTCCCTTGTGCCTGCGTAGCCTTTCCCGGGGCGTGCTCAAATCCTGTGGCCACTAGGGGTCATAGGTCACAATGGAGGGCCCTGTGTCATCTGCCTGGCGGGCCGGATCTCTGCCATTGGCTCAGTCTTGTCACCAGGCCCATCCCAAGCTCCGCCCACTCTTGCGGTGGGGGGACTGTCTCTATGGTGATGGCAAAGAAGCCTCAGCCCCGCCCACCTGGCCTTCACTTCACCTACCTGGCCCTCTGACCCTCACTCAGACCTCTGTGTTGATAAAAATCAATGTCCGCCAGTGCCCAGGTGTCAGCATCTGGGATAAAGGATTCGGGACCTTGCCTGGGGCAGAAGGCAGCCTAGGTCAGCGGGTAGCTGGAAGTCTAGTGACTTGTGACACTGCTGCCAGTGACAAATGGTGACTCCCACACTCACATATCCCCTGGTGGCAGAATGCTAGTGATGGGTGGAGAAACATCGCTCCGGAGCACACGTTTAATGGGGCACCAGCCAAAGCAAAGGCCAGGGCCAGTAGTGGACGTCGTGGAGCTGAGTGGCGAGCCAGTGAAGGGCCCAAGGATCCCTCCTGTATGTGGCGAACAGGTCATCCGTGTCCCCACGTCCATCAACCATTGCACTGCTGGGGCCCAGGCTGCCAGGATTTCGGCCTTGCCTTCGGAGCCCGGCCACATAGGCAGCCTTGCACCGGAGGCGGGGACGTGTAGACAGCAAAAATTTGGAAACTGGCAGTGTTTCCTCGATTTCCCTGGCATCGGCCTCTTTGAGCGGCTTGCTTTTTTTCCTGGTAGCATAGGGCCCTGACGGAGAAAGGCAGGATTACGTGTGCAGGAAAGGTGTGTGTTGAGAGGGTGACGACGTTGAGACCACGTTGGGATCTTTAGTCCCAGGAAAGGCCCCTGGCGGGTGTGGGTCAATGTTCTCTACCCATCCCCCTTGGCGGGGGGAGGTTTTCACCATACAAAGCAGCAGCGCAATTATTCGTCGCCGGAGAGGTTGCATCTGCCCACAAGCTCCCCCTGGCCAGGGTCCGCCCCTACTGTATTGCGCGTGTCAGTCAACAGAAGCTAAGACCTTCCAGAGAGACTACCTGCTATTCTGTCCCCACGGGGAAGCAGTACAGCCAGAAGCCTCCCCCGTTCCATCTCTAGGCTCTCTCTCAGGCCCCTCATACTTGTGATGTGTCTCAGGGGTAGAATGAAGAGATTCCTCTGAGTGAACACACACGTGAGAGGCCACAGATGCTGAGGAAGGGCGCCTTGCCTAGTGATATCCTAGCGTAAGTGGAAAAGAGGTACCTGCCTGCTGTCCCAGTGTGTCGAACGTGTTCACATCAGGGGTTGCCTACTGTGAAGTTATTCCCTGGGTGCCCTGGATTTTGTGGCCAAAGACGCAAGGGGGCGTTGTCTGTCCATGGGTAAAATGGAGGGCTCTGCGGAACTGGCCGGTTAGGCTGGACCTCTCCTATTGGCTGAGTGTTTGTGACTCGTCCCCGTCCGAAGTTCCGCCCAGCCTTCCGGTGGCTGTCAGCATGGTGATTGGGAAAGAAGCCTTAGGCCCCACACTCAGCCCTCCCCTGGCCTACCTGGCCTCTTTCCCCTCATCTAGACCGCTGTGTGGATGAAAGAAAGGATGTCGGCCAGTGAGCACGTGTCCTGATTTCCTTGGAAGGATTAGGTTCCTTGCCTGGGCAGAAGACAGCCAAGGTCAGCCTGAGCCTAGACACCTAGTGACCTGTGACACTGCAGCCAGTGATAGATGTTGATGTCCACGCTCAGGTATCCGCAGGTGGCGGATTCAGTGTGGTGGGAAGAGAAGTGGAAGTAGAGATGACACACTCACGAGGGCACAGGCCAAAGGTCAGGGAAAATAGCTGAGGTCGTGGAGCTCTAGCGGAGCCAGTCTAGGGCCCAGGCCTCCCTGCTGTACGAGGCAAAGAGGTGATCCATATGCCGCCATCCGTAGATTCTGGACGGCTGGGGCCCTGGATGCCCGGATTTCGGCCTCGTCTACCGAGAAGTGACGCACATGCAGTGTGCCACTGGAGGCTGTGGAGCAGCAGAGGGCAAAATCTTGAAAATGGGGGCTTCAGTTGACTTGGCCTGTGCTCTCCTTTGGCTGAGTGACATCGTGTGTTTCCTAGCAGGTGAAGACATTCGTGGAGAGAGGCGGTTTCCATGCGTGCAGGCAAAGTGTGTGCTGAGATGATGAGTTGCAGGGGAGACCAGGGTGGACTCTCCAGACCCAGAATAGGCCTCTGGCAGGTATGTGTCAATGTTTTCTGCCCATGGCACTCAGCCGGTTATTTGCATAGAACGTTAGGAGCGGAATTAGTAGTCTCCGGAGAGGCTGCCACTTGTCAGCGAGCTTCACCTGGCCAGGTCCCACGGTGATGTCAAGCTTCACCTGGCCAGGTCCGCCCGTGATGTAGCTCCCCAATCAATCACTACTCTCTAGACCTTCCAGATAGACTCCCAGAACTTCTCTCCCCATGGGCAAGCAGTAGAGCCAGAGGCCTTCCCCCTTTGCTCTTTGGTCTCTAGGCCCTCTGTCAGGCACTCCAAGGTGTGAAGTGACAAGGGGGAGAAGGAAGAGATTTCAGAGAACGAAGACAAGCAGAGAGAGACAGAGAGAGGCAAGAGATGCTGAGTGGGGATGCCTTGCCTACTGATATCCTCAGGAAAGTGGGAAAGAGGTACCTGGCGTGCTCTGCCAATGCCCTGAAGCAGTCCGCACCAGGGGCTCCCTTGTGCCTGCGTAGCCTTTCCCGGGGCGTGCTCAAATCCTGTGGCCACTAGGGGTCATAGGTCACAATGGAGGGCCCTGTGTCATCTGCCTGGCGGGCCGGATCTCTGCCATTGGCTCAGTCTTGTCACCAGGCCCATCCCAAGCTCCGCCCACTCTTGCGGTGGGGGGACTGTCTCTATGGTGATGGCAAAGAAGCCTCAGCCCCGCCCACCTGGCCTTGACTTCACCTACCTGGCCCTCTGACCCTCACTCAGACCTCTGTGTTGATAAAAATCAATGTCCGCCAGTGCCCAGGTGTCAGCATCTGGGATAAAGGATTCGGGACCTTGCCTGGGGCAGAAGGCAGCCTAGGTCAGCGGGTAGCTGGAAGTCTAGTGACTTGTGACACTGCTGCCAGTGACAAATGGTGACTCCCACACTCACATATCCCCTGGTGGCAGAATGCTAGTGATGGGTGGAGAAAGATCGCTCCGGAGCACACGTTTAATGGGGCACCAGCCAAAGCAAAGGCCAGGGCCAGTAGTGGACGTCGTGGAGCTGAATGGCGAGCCAGTGAAGGGCCCAAGGATCCCTCCTGTATGTGGCGAACAGGTCATCCGTGTCCCCACGTCCATCAACCATTGCACTGCTGGGGCCCAGGCTGCCAGGATTTCGGCCTTGCCTTCGGAGCCCGGCCACATAGGCAGCCTTGCACCGGAGGCGGGGACGTGTAGACAGCAAAAATTTGGAAACTGGCAGTGTTTCCTCGATTTCCCTGGCATCGGCCTCTTTGAGCGGCTTGCTTTTTTTCCTGGTAGCATAGGGCCCTGACGGAGAAAGGCGGGATTACGTGTGCAGGAATGGTGTGTTTTGAGAGGGAGACGACGTTGAGACCACGTTGGGATCTTTAGTCCCAGGAAAGGCCCCTGGCGGGTGTGGGTCAATGTTCTCTACCCATCCCCCTTGGCGGGGGGAGGTTTTCACCATACAAAGCAGCAGCGCAATTATTCGTCGCCGGAGAGGTTGCATCTGCCCACAAGCTCCCCCTGGCCAGGGTCCGCCCCTACTGTATTGCGCGTGTCAGTCAACAGAAGCTAAGACCTTCCAGAGAGACTACCTGCTATTCTGTCCCCACGGGGAAGCAGTACAGCCAGAAGCCTCCCCCGTTCCATCTCTAGGCTCTCTCTCAGGCCCCTCATACTTGTGATGTGTCTCAGGGGTAGAATGAAGAGATTCCTCTGAGTGAACACATACGTGAGAGGCCACAGATGCTGAGGAAGGGCGCCTTGCCTAGTGATATCCTAGCGTAAGTGGAAAAGAGGTACCTGCCTGCTGTCCCAGTGTGTCGAACGTGTTCACATCAGGGGTTGCCTACTGTGAAGTTATTCCCTGGGTGCCCTGGATTTTGTGGCCAAAGACGCAAGGGGCCGTTGTCTGTCCATGGGTAAAATGGAGGGCTCTGCGGAACTGGCCGGTTAGGCTGGACCTCTCCTATTGGCTGAGTGTTTGTGACTCGTCCCCGTCCGAAGTTCCGCCCAGCCTTCCGGTGGCTGTCAGCATGGTGATTGGGAAAGAAGCCTTAGGCCCCACACTCAGCCCTCACCTGGCCTACCTGGCCTCTTTCCCCTCATCTAGACCGCTGTGTGGATGAAAGAAAGAATGTCGGCCAGTGAGCACGTGTCCTGATTTCCTTGGAAGGATTAGGTTCCTTGCCTGGGCAGAAGACAGCCAAGGTCAGCCTGAGCCTAGACACCTAGTGACCTGTGACACTGCAGCCAGTGATAGATGTTGATGTCCACGCTCAGGTATCCGCAGGTGGCGGATTCAGTGTGGTGGGAAGAGAAGTGGAAGTAGAGATGACACACTCACGAGGGCACAGGCCAAAGGTCAGGGAAAATAGCTGAGGTCGTGGAGCTCTAGCGGAGCCAGTCTAGGGCCCAGGCCTCCCTGCTGTACGAGGCAAAGAGGTGATCCATATGCCGCCATCCGTAGATTCTGGACGGCTGGGGCCCTGGATGCCCGGATTTCGGCCTCGTCTACCGAGAAGTGACGCACATGCAGTGTGCCACCGGAGGCTGTGGAGCAGCAGAGGGCAAAATCTTGAAAATGGGGGCTTCAGTTGACTTGGCCTGTGCTCTCCTTTGGCTGAGTGACATCGTGTGTTTCCTAGCAGGTGAAGACATTCGTGGAGAGAGGCGGTTTCCATGCGTGCAGGCAAAGTGTGTGCTGAGATGATGAGTTGCAGGGGAGACCAGGGTGGACTCTCCAGACCCAGAATAGGCCTCTGGCAGGTATGTGTCAATGTTTTCTGCCCATGGCACTCAGCCGGTTATTTGCATAGAATGTTAGGAGCGGAATTAGTAGTCTCCGGAGAGGCTGCCACTTGTCAGCGAGCTTCACCTGGCCAGGTCCCACGGTGATGTCAAGCTTCACCTGGCCAGGTCCGCCCGTGATGTAGCTCCCCAATCAATCACTACTCTCTAGACCTTCCAGATAGACTCCCAGAACTTCTCTCCCCATGGGCAAGCAGTAGAGCCAGAGGCCTTCCCCCTTTGCTCTTTGGTCTCTAGGCCCTCTGTCAGGCACTCCAAGGTGTGAAGTGACAAGGGGGAGAAGGAAGAGATTTCAGAGAACGAAGACAAGCAGAGAGAGACAGAGAGAGGCAAGAGATGCTGAGTGGGGATGCCTTGCCTACTGATATCCTCAGGAAAGTGGGAAAGAGGTACCTGGCGTGCTCTGCCAATGCCCTGAAGCAGTCCGCACCAGGGGCTCCCTTGTGCCTGCATAGCCTTTCCCGGGGCGTGCTCAAATCCTGTGGCCACTAGGGGTCATAGGTCACAATGGAGGGCCCTGTGTCATCTGCCTGGCGGGCCGGATCTCTGCCATTGGCTCAGTCTTGTCACCAGGCCCATCCCAAGCTCCGCCCACTCTTGCGGTGGGGGGACTGTCTCTATGGTGATGGCAAAGAAGCCTCAGCCCCGCCCACCTGGCCTTGACTTCACCTACCTGGCCCTCTGACCCTCACTCAGACCTCTGTGTTGATAAAAATCAATGTCCGCCAGTGCCCAGGTGTCAGCATCTGGGATAAAGGATTCGGGACCTTGCCTGGGGCAGAAGGCAGCCTAGGTCAGCGGGTAGCTGGAAGTCTAGTGACTTGTGACACTGCTGCCAGTGACAAATGGTGACTCCCACACTCACATATCCCCTGGTGGCAGAATGCTAGTGATGGGTGGAGAAACATCGCTCCGGAGCACACGTTTAATGGGGCACCAGCCAAAGCAAAGGCCAGGGCCAGTAGTGGACGTCGTGGAGATGAATGGCGAGCCAGTGAAGGGCCCAAGGATCCCTCCTGTATGTGGCGAACAGGTCATCCGTGTCCCCACGTCCATCAACCATTGCACTGCTGGGGCCCAGGCTGCCAGGATTTCGGCCTTGCCTTCGGAGCCCGGCCACATAGGCAGCCTTGCACCGGAGGCGGGGACGTGTAGACAGCAAAAATTTGGAAACTGGCAGTGTTTCCTCGATTTCCCTGGCATCGGCCTCTTTGAGCGGCTTGCTTTTTTTCCTGGTAGCATAGGGCCCTGACGGAGAAAGGCAGGATTACGTGTGCAGGAAAGGTGTGTGTTGAGAGGGTGACGACGTTGAGACCACGTTGGGATCTTTAGTCCCAGGAAAGGCCCCTGGCGGGTGTGGGTCAATGTTCTCTACCCATCCCCCTTGGCGGGGGGAGGTTTTCACCATACAAAGCAGCAGCGCAATTATTCGTCGCCGGAGAGGTTGCATCTGCCCACAAGCTCCCCCTGGCCAGGGTCCGCCCCTACTGTATTGCGCGTGTCAGTCAACAGAAGCTAAGACCTTCCAGAGAGACTACCTGCTATTCTGTCCCCACGGGGAAGCAGTACAGCCAGAAGCCTCCCCCGTTCCATCTCTAGGCTCTCTCTCAGGCCCCTCATACTTGTGATGTGTCTCAGGGGTAGAATGAAGAGATTCCTCTGAGTGAACACATACGTGAGAGGCCACAGATGCTGAGGAAGGGCGCCTTGCCTAGTGATATCCTAGCGTAAGTGGAAAAGAGGTACCTGCCTGCTGTCCCAGTGTGTCGAACGTGTTCACATCAGGGGTTGCCTACTGTGAAGTTATTCCCTGGGTGCCCTGGATTTTGTGGCCAAAGACGCAAGGGGCCGTTGTCTGTCCATGGGTAAAATGGAGGGCTCTGCGGAACTGGCCGGTTAGGCTGGACCTCTCCTATTGGCTGAGTGTTTGTGACTCGTCCCCGTCCGAAGTTCCGCCCAGCCTTCCGGTGGCTGTCAGCATGGTGATTGGGAAAGAAGCCTTAGGCCCCACACTCAGCCCTCACCTGGCCTACCTGGCCTCTTTCCCCTCATCTAGACCGCTGTGTGGATGAAAGAAAGGATGTCGGCCAGTGAGCACGTGTCCTGATTTCCTTGGAAGGATTAGGTTCCTTGCCTGGGCAGAAGACAGCCAAGGTCAGCCTGAGCCTAGACACCTAGTGACCTGTGACACTGCAGCCAGTGATAGATGTTGATGTCCACGCTCAGGTATCCGCAGGTGGCGGATTCAGTGTGGTGGGAAGAGAAGTGGAAGTAGAGATGACACACTCACGAGGGCACAGGCCAAAGGTCAGGGAAAATAGCTGAGGTCGTGGAGCTCTAGCGGAGCCAGTCTAGGGCCCAGGCCTCCCTGCTGTACGAGGCAAAGAGGTGATCCATATGCCGCCATCCGTAGATTCTGGACGGCTGGGGCCCTGGATGCCCGGATTTCGGCCTCGTCTACCGAGAAGTGACGCACATGCAGTGTGCCACCGGAGGCTGTGGAGCAGCAGAGGGCAAAATCTTGAAAATGGGGGCTTCAGTTGACTTGGCCTGTGCTCTCCTTTGGCTGAGTGACATCGTGTGTTTCCTAGCAGGTGAAGACATTCGTGGAGAGAGGCGGTTTCCATGCGTGCAGGCAAAGTGTGTGCTGAGATGATGAGTTGCAGGGGAGACCAGGGTGGACTCTCCAGACCCAGAATAGGCCTCTGGCAGGTATGTGTCAATGTTTTCTGCCCATGGCACTCAGCCGGTTATTTGCATAGAATGTTAGGAGCGGAATTAGTAGTCTCCGGAGAGGCTGCCACTTGTCAGCGAGCTTCACCTGGCCAGGTCCCACGGTGATGTCAAGCTTCACCTGGCCAGGTCCGCCCGTGATGTAGCTCCCCAATCAATCACTACTCTCTAGACCTTCCAGATAGACTCCCAGAACTTCTCTCCCCATGGGCAAGCAGTAGAGCCAGAGGCCTTCCCCCTTTGCTCTTTGGTCTCTAGGCCCTCTGTCAGGCACTCCAAGGTGTGAAGTGACAAGGGGGAGAAGGAAGAGATTTCAGAGAACGAAGACAAGCAGAGAGAGACAGAGAGAGGCAAGAGATGCTGAGTGGGGATGCCTTGCCTACTGATATCCTCAGGAAAGTGGGAAAGAGGTACCTGGCGTGCTCTGCCAATGCCCTGAAGCAGTCCGCACCAGGGGCTCCCTTGTGCCTGCGTAGCCTTTCCCGGGGCGTGCTCAAATCCTGTGGCCACTAGGGGTCATAGGTCACAATGGAGGGCCCTGTGTCATCTGCCTGGCGGGCCGGATCTCTGCCATTGGCTCAGTCTTGTCACCAGGCCCATCCCAAGCTCCGCCCACTCTTGCGGTGGGGGGACTGTCTCTATGGTGATGGCAAAGAAGCCTCAGCCCCGCCCACCTGGCCTTGACTTCACCTACCTGGCCCTCTGACCCTCACTCAGACCTCTGTGTTGATAAAAATCAATGTCCGCCAGTGCCCAGGTGTCAGCATCTGGGATAAAGGATTCGGGACCTTGCCTGGGGCAGAAGGCAGCCTAGGTCAGCGGGTAGCTGGAAGTCTAGTGACTTGTGACACTGCTGCCAGTGACAAATGGTGACTCCCACACTCACATATCCCCTGGTGGCAGAATGCTAGTGATGGGTGGAGAAACATCGCTCCGGAGCACACGTTTAATGGGGCACCAGCCAAAGCAAAGGCCAGGGCCAGTAGTGGACGTGGTGGAGCTGAATGGCGAGCCAGTGAAGGGCCCAAGGATCCCTCCTGTATGTGGCGAACAGGTCATCCGTGTCCCCACGTCCATCAACCATTGCACTGCTGGGGCCCAGGCTGCCAGGATTTCGGCCTTGCCTTCGGAGCCCGGCCACATAGGCAGCCTTGCACCGGAGGCGGGGACGTGTAGACAGCAAAAATTTGGAAACTGGCAGTGTTTCCTCGATTTCCCTGGCATCGGCCTCTTTGAGCGGCTTGCTTTTTTTCCTGGTAGGATAGGGCCCTGACGGAGAAAGGCAGGATTACGTGTGCAGGAAAGGTGTGTGTTGAGAGGGTGACGACGTTGAGACCACGTTGGGATCTTTAGTCCCAGGAAAGGCCCCTGGCGGGTGTGGGTCAATGTTCTCTACCCATCCCCCTTGGCGGGGGGAGGTTTTCACCATACAAAGCAGCAGCGCAATTATTCGTCGCCGGAGAGGTTGCATCTGCCCACAAGCTCACCCTGGCCAGGGTCCGCCCCTACTGTATTGCGCGTGTCAGTCAACAGAAGCTAAGACCTTCCAGAGAGACTACCTGCTATTCTGTCCCCACGGGGAAGCAGTACAGCCAGAAGCCTCCCCCGTTCCATCTCTAGGCTCTCTCTCAGGCCCCTCATACTTGTGATGTGTCTCAGGGGTAGAATGAAGAGATTCCTCTGAGTGAACACATACGTGAGAGGCCACAGATGCTGAGGAAGGGCGCCTTGCCTAGTGATATCCTAGCGTAAGTGGAAAAGAGGTACCTGCCTGCTGTCCCAGTGTGTCGAACGTGTTCACATCAGGGGTTGCCTACTGTGAAGTTATTCCCTGGGTGCCCTGGATTTTGTGGCCAAAGACGCAAGGGGCCGTTGTCTGTCCATGGGTAAAATGGAGGGCTCTGCGGAACTGGCCGGTTAGGCTGGACCTCTCCTATTGGCTGAGTGTTTGTGACTCGTCCCCGTCCGAAGTTCCGCCCAGCCTTCCGGTGGCTGTCACCATGGTGATTGGGAAAGAAGCCTTAGGCCCCACACTCAGCCCTCACCTGGCCTACCTGGCCTCTTTCCCCTCATCTAGACCGCTGTGTGGATGAAAGAAAGGATGTCGGCCAGTGAGCACGTGTCCTGATTTCCTTGGAAGGATTAGGTTCCTTGCCTGGGCAGAAGACAGCCAAGGTCAGCCTGAGCCTAGACACCTAGTGACCTGTGACACTGCAGCCAGTGATAGATGTTGATGTCCACGCTCAGGTATCCGCAGGTGGCGGATTCAGTGTGGTGGGAAGAGAAGTGGAAGTAGAGATGACACACTCACGAGGGCACAGGCCAAAGGTCAGGGAAAATAGCTGAGGTCGTGGAGCTCTAGCGGAGCCAGTCTAGGGCCCAGGCCTCCCTGCTGTACGAGGCAAAGAGGTGATCCATATGCCGCCATCCGTAGATTCTGGACGGCTGGGGCCCTGGATGCCCGGATTTCGGCCTCGTCTACCGAGAAGTGACGCACATGCAGTGTGCCACCGGAGGCTGTGGAGCAGCAGAGGGCAAAATCTTGAAAATGGGGGCTTCAGTTGACTTGGCCTGTGCTCTCCTTTGGCTGAGTGACATCGTGTGTTTCCTAGCAGGTGAAGACATTCGTGGAGAGAGGCGGTTTCCATGCGTGCAGGCAAAGTGTGTGCTGAGATGATGAGTTGCAGGGGAGACCAGGGTGGACTCTCCAGACCCAGAATAGGCCTCTGGCAGGTATGTGTCAATGTTTTCTGCCCATGGCACTCAGCCGGTTATTTGCATAGAATGTTAGGAGCGGAATTAGTAGTCTCCGGAGAGGCTGCCACTTGTCAGCGAGCTTCACCTGGCCAGGTCCCACGGTGATGTCAAGCTTCACCTGGCCAGGTCCGCCCGTGATGTAGCTCCCCAATCAATCACTACTCTCTAGACCTTCCAGATAGACTCCCAGAACTTCTCTCCCCATGGGCAAGCAGTAGAGCCAGAGGCCTTCCCCCTTTGCTCTTTGGTCTCTAGGCCCTCTGTCAGGCACTCCAAGGTGTGAAGTGACAAGGGGGAGAAGGAAGAGATTTCAGAGAACGAAGACAAGCAGAGAGAGACAGAGAGAGGCAAGAGATGCTGAGTGGGGATGCCTTGCCTACTGATATCCTCAGGAAAGTGGGAAAGAGGTACCTGGCGTGCTCTGCCAATGCCCTGAAGCAGTCCGCACCAGGGGCTCCCTTGTGCCTGCGTAGCCTTTCCCGGGGCGTGCTCAAATCCTGTGGCCACTAGGGGTCATAGGTCACAATGGAGGGCCCTGTGTCATCTGCCTGGCGGGCCGGATCTCTGCCATTGGCTCAGTCTTGTCACCAGGCCCATCCCAAGCTCCGCCCACTCTTGCGGTGGGGGGACTGTCTCTATGGTGATGGCAAAGAAGCCTCAGCCCTGCCCACCTGGCCTTGACTTCACCTACCTGGCCCTCTGACCCTCACTCAGACCTCTGTGTTGATAAAAATCAATGTCCGCCAGTGCCCAGGTGTCAGCATCTGGGATAAAGGATTCGGGACCTTGCCTGGGGCAGAAGGCAGCCTAGGTCAGCGGGTAGCTGGAAGTCTAGTGACTTGTGACACTGCTGCCAGTGACAAATGGTGACTCCCACACTCACATATCCCCTGGTGGCAGAATGCTAGTGATGGGTGGAGAAACATCGCTCCGGAGCACACGTTTAATGGGGCACCAGCCAAAGCAAAGGCCAGGGCCAGTAGTGGACGTCGTGGAGCTGAATGGCGAGCCAGTGAAGGGCCCAAGGATCCCTCCTGTATGTGGCGAACAGGTCATCCGTGTCCCCACGTCCATCAACCATTGCACTGCTGGGGCCCCGGCTGCCAGGATTTCGGCCTTGCCTTCGGAGCCCGGCCACATAGGCAGCCTTGCACCGGAGGCGGGGACGTGTAGACAGCAAAAATTTGGAAACTGGCAGTGTTTCCTCGATTTCCCTGGCATCGGCCTCTTTGAGCGGCTTGCTTTTTTTCCTGGTAGGATAGGGCCCTGACGGAGAAAGGCAGGATTACGTGTGCAGGAAAGGTGTGTGTTGAGAGGGTGACGACGTTGAGACCACGTTGGGATCTTTAGTCCCAGGAAAGGCCCCTGGCGGGTGTGGGTCAATGTTCTCTACCCATCCCCCTTGGCGGGGGGAGGTTTTCACCATACAAAGCAGCAGCGCAATTATTCGTCGCCGGAGAGGTTGCATCTGCCCACAAGCTCCCCCTGGCCAGGGTCCGCCCCTACTTTATTGCGCGTGTCAGTCAACAGAAGCTAAGACCTTCCAGAGAGACTACCTGCTATTCTGTCCCCACGGGGAAGCAGTACAGCCAGAAGCCTCCCCCGTTCCATCTCTAGGCTCTCTCTCAGGCCCCTCATACTTGTGATGTGTCTCAGGGGTAGAATGAAGAGATTCCTCTGAGTGAACACATACGTGAGAGGCCAGAGATGCTGAGGAAGGGCGCCTTGCCTAGTGATATCCTAGCGTAAGTGGAAAAGAGGTACCTGCCTGCTGTCCCAGTGTGTCGAACGTGTTCACATCAGGGGTTGCCTACTGTGAAGTTATTCCCTGGGTGCCCTGGATTTTGTGGCCAAAGACGCAAGGGGCCGTTGTCTGTCCATGGGTAAAATGGAGGGCTCTGCGGAACTGGCCGGTTAGGCTGGACCTCTCCTATTGGCTGAGTGTTTGTGACTCGTCCCCGTCCGAAGTTCCGCCCAGCCTTCCGGTGGCTGTCACCATGGTGATTGGGAAAGAAGCCTTAGGCCCCACACTCAGCCCTCACCTGGCCTACCTGGCCTCTTTCCCCTCATCTAGACCGCTGTGTGGATGAAAGAAAGGATGTCGGCCAGTGAGCACGTGTCCTGATTTCCTTGGAAGGATTAGGTTCCTTGCCTGGGCAGAAGACAGCCAAGGTCAGCCTGAGCCTAGACACCTAGTGACCTGTGACACTGCAGCCAGTGATAGATGTTGATGTCCACGCTCAGGTATCCGCAGGTGGCGGATTCAGTGTGGTGGGAAGAGAAGTGGAAGTAGAGATGACACACTCACGAGGGCACAGGCCAAAGGTCAGGGAAAATAGCTGAGGTCGTGGAGCTCTAGCGGAGCCAGTCTAGGGCCCAGGCCTCCCTGCTGTACGAGGCAAAGAGGTGATCCATATGCCGCCATCCGTAGATTCTGGACGGCTGGGGCCCTGGATGCCCGGATTTCGGCCTCGTCTACCGAGAAGTGACGCACATGCAGTGTGCCACCGGAGGCTGTGGAGCAGCAGAGGGCAAAATCTTGAAAATGGGGGCTTCAGTTGACTTGGCCTGTGCTCTCCTTTGGCTGAGTGACATCGTGTGTTTCCTAGCAGGTGAAGACATTCGTGGAGAGAGGCGGTTTCCATGCGTGCAGGCAAAGTGTGTGCTGAGATGATGAGTTGCAGGGGAGACCAGGGTGGACTCTCCAGACCCAGAATAGGCCTCTGGCAGGTATGTGTCAATGTTTTCTGCCCATGGCACTCAGCCGGTTATTTGCATAGAATGTTAGGAGCGGAATTAGTAGTCTCCGGAGAGGCTGCCACTTGTCAGCGAGCTTCACCTGGCCAGGTCCCACGGTGATGTCAAGCTTCACCTGGCCAGGTCCGCCCGTGATGTAGCTCCCCAATCAATCACTACTCTCTAGACCTTCCAGATAGACTCCCAGAACTTCTCTCCCCATGGGCAAGCAGTAGAGCCAGAGGCCTTCCCCCTTTGCTCTTTGGTCTCTAGGCCCTCTGTCAGGCACTCCAAGGTGTGAAGTGACAAGGGGGAGAAGGAAGAGATTTCAGAGAACGAAGACAAGCAGAGAGAGACAGAGAGAGGCAAGAGATGCTGAGTGGGGATGCCTTGCCTACTGATATCCTCAGGAAAGTGGGAAAGAGGTACCTGGCGTGCTCTGCCAATGCCCTGAAGCAGTCCGCACCAGGGGCTCCCTTGTGCCTGCGTAGCCTTTCCCGGGGCGTGCTCAAATCCTGTGGCCACTAGGGGTCATAGGTCACAATGGAGGGCCCTGTGTCATCTGCCTGGCGGGCCGGATCTCTGCCATTGGCTCAGTCTTGTCACCAGGCCCATCCCAAGCTCCGCCCACTCTTGCGGTGGGGGGACTGTCTCTATGGTGATGGCAAAGAAGCCTCAGCCCCGCCCACCTGGCCTTCACTTCACCTACCTGGCCCTCTGACCCTCACTCAGACCTCTGTGTTGATAAAAATCAATGTCCGCCAGTGCCCAGGTGTCAGCATCTGGGATAAAGGATTCGGGACCTTGCCTGGGGCAGAAGGCAGCCTAGGTCAGCGGGTAGCTGGAAGTCTAGTGACTTGTGACACTGCTGCCAGTGACAAATGGTGACTCCCACACTCACATATCCCCTGGTGGCAGAATGCTAGTGATGGGTGGAGAAAGATCGCTCCGGAGCACACGTTTAATGGGGCACCAGCCAAAGCAAAGGCCAGGTCCAGTAGTGGACGTCGTGGAGCTGAATGGCGAGCCAGTGAAGGGCCCAAGGATCCCTCCTGTATGTGGCGAACAGGTCATCCGTGTCCCCACGTCCATCAACCATTGCACTGCTGGGGCCCAGGCTGCCAGGATTTCGGCCTTGCCTTCGGAGCCCGGCCACATAGGCAGCCTTGCACCGGAGGCGGGGACGTGTAGACAGCAAAAATTTGGAAACTGGCAGTGTTTCCTCGATTTCCCTGGCATCGGCCTCTTTGAGCGGCTTGCTTTTTTTCCTGGTAGGATAGGGCCCTGACGGAGAAAGGCAGGATTACGTGTGCAGGAAAGGTGTGTGTTGAGAGGGTGACGACGTTGAGACCACGTTGGGATCTTTAGTCCCAGGAAAGGCCCCTGGCGGGTGTGGGTCAATGTTCTCTACCCATCCCCCTTGGCGGGGGGAGGTTTTCACCATACAAAGCAGCAGCGCAATTATTCGTCGCCGGAGAGGTTGCATCTGCCCACAAGCTCCCCCTGGCCAGGGTCCGCCCCTACTGTATTGCGCGTGTCAGTCAACAGAAGCTAAGACCTTCCAGAGAGACTACCTGCTATTCTGTCCCCACGGGGAAGCAGTACAGCCAGAAGCCTCCCCCGTTCCATCTCTAGGCTCTCTCTCAGGCCCCTCATACTTGTGATGTGTCTCAGGGGTAGAATGAAGAGATTCCTCTGAGTGAACACATACGTGAGAGGCCACAGATGCTGAGGAAGGGCGCCTTGCCTAGTGATATCCTAGCGTAAGTGGAAAAGAGGTACCTGCCTGCTGTCCCAGTGTGTCGAACGTGTTCACATCAGGGGTTGCCTACTGTGAAGTTATTCCCTGGGTGCCCTGGATTTTGTGGCCAAAGACGCAAGGGGCCGTTGTCTGTCCATGGGTAAAATGGAGGGCTCTGCGGAACTGGCCGGTTAGGCTGGACCTCTCCTATTGGCTGAGTGTTTGTGACTCGTCCCCGTCCGAAGTTCCGCCCAGCCTTCCGGTGGCTGTCACCATGGTGATTGGGAAAGAAGCCTTAGGCCCCACACTCAGCCCTCACCTGGCCTACCTGGCCTCTTTCCCCTCATCTAGACCGCTGTGTGGATGAAAGAAAGGATGTCGGCCAGTGAGCACGTGTCCTGATTTCCTTGGAAGGATTAGGTTCCTTGCCTGGGCAGAAGACAGCCAAGGTCAGCCTGAGCCTAGACACCTAGTGACCTGTGACACTGCAGCCAGTGATAGATGTTGATGTCCACGCTCAGGTATCCGCAGGTGGCGGATTCAGTGTGGTGGGAAGAGAAGTGGAAGTAGAGATGACACACTCACGAGGGCACAGGCCAAAGGTCAGGGAAAATAGCTGAGGTCGTGGAGCTCTAGCGGAGCCAGTCTAGGGCCCAGGCCTCCCTGCTGTACGAGGCAAAGAGGTGATCCATATGCCGCCATCCGTAGATTCTGGACGGCTGGGGCCCTGGATGCCCGGATTTCGGCCTCGTCTACCGAGAAGTGACGCACATGCAGTGTGCCACCGGAGGCTGTGGAGCAGCAGAGGGCAAAATCTTGAAAATGGGGGCTTCAGTTGACTTGGCCTGTGCTCTCCTTTGGCTGAGTGACATCGTGTGTTTCCTAGCAGGTGAAGACATTCGTGGAGAGAGGCGGTTTCCATGCGTGCAGGCAAAGTGTGTGCTGAGATGATGAGTTGCAGGGGAGACCAGGGTGGACTCTCCAGACCCAGAATAGGCCTCTGGCAGGTATGTGTCAATGTTTTCTGCCCATGGCACTCAGCCGGTTATTTGCATAGAATGTTAGGAGCGGAATTAGTAGTCTCCGGAGAGGCTGCCACTTGTCAGCGAGCTTCACCTGGCCAGGTCCCACGGTGATGTCAAGCTTCACCTGGCCAGGTCCGCCCGTGATGTAGCTCCCCAATCAATCACTACTCTCTAGACCTTCCAGATAGACTCCCAGAACTTCTCTCCCCATGGGCAAGCAGTAGAGCCAGAGGCCTTCCCCCTTTGCTCTTTGGTCTCTAGGCCCTCTGTCAGGCACTCCAAGGTGTGAAGTGACAAGGGGGAGAAGGAAGAGATTTCAGAGAACGAAGACAAGCAGAGAGAGAGAGAGAGAGAGGCAAGAGATGCTGAGTGGGGATGCCTTGCCTACTGATATCCTCAGGAAAGTGGGAAAGAGGTACCTGGCGTGCTATGCCAATGCCCTGAAGCAGTCCGCACCAGGGGCTCCCTTGTGCCTGCGTAGCCTTTCCCGGGGCGTGCTCAAATCCTGTGGCCACTAGGGGTCATAGGTCACAATGGAGGGCCCTGTGTCATCTGCCTGGTGGGCCGGATCTCTGCCATTGGCTCAGTCTTGTCACCAGGCCCATCCCAAGCTCCGCCCACTC
Source organism: Loxodonta africana (assembly GCF_030014295.1). Classification (NCBI taxonomy): domain Eukaryota; kingdom Metazoa; phylum Chordata; class Mammalia; order Proboscidea; family Elephantidae; genus Loxodonta; species Loxodonta africana. The sequence continues at coordinate 147,474 of NW_026975056.1, forward strand.
TTGCGGTGGGGGGACTGTCTCTATGGTGATGGCAAAGAAGCCTCAGCCCCGCCCACCTGGCCTTGACTTCACCTACCTGGCCCTCTGACCCTCACTCAGACCTCTGTGTTGATAAAAATCAATGTCCGCCAGTGCCCAGGTGTCAGCATCTGGGATAAAGGATTCGGGACCTTGCCTGGGGCAGAAGGCAGCCTAGGTCAGCGGGTAGCTGGAAGTCTAGTGACTTGTGACACTGCTGCCAGTGACAAATGGTGACTCCCACACTCACATATCCCCTGGTGGCAGAATGCTAGTGATGGGTGGAGAAACATCGCTCCGGAGCACACGTTTAATGGGGCACCAGCCAAAGCAAAGGCCAGGGCCAGTAGTGGACGTCGTGGAGCTGAATGGCGAGCCAGTGAAGGGCCCAAGGATCCCTCCTGTATGTGGCGAACAGGTCATCCGTGTCCCCACGTCCATCAACCATTGCACTGCTGGGGCCCAGGCTGCCAGGATTTCGGCCTTGCCTTCGGAGCCCGGCCACATAGGCAGCCTTGCACCGGAGGCGGGGACGTGTAGACAGCAAAAATTTGGAAACTGGCAGTGTTTCCTCGATTTCCCTGGCATCGGCCTCTTTGAGCGGCTTGCTTTTTTTCCTGGTAGGATAGGGCCCTGACGGAGAAAGGCAGGATTACGTGTGCAGGAAAGGTGTGTGTTGAGAGGGTGACGACGTTGAGACCACGTTGGGATCTTTAGTCCCAGGAAAGGCCCCTGGCGGGTGTGGGTCAATGTTCTCTACCCATCCCCCTTGGCGGGGGGAGGTTTTCACCATACAAAGCAGCAGCGCAATTATTCGTCGCCGGAGAGGTTGCATCTGCCCACAAGCTCCCCCTGGCCAGGGTCCGCCCCTACTGTATTGCGCGTGTCAGTCAACAGAAGCTAAGACCTTCCAGAGAGACTACCTGCTATTCTGTCCCCACGGGGAAGCAGTACAGCCAGAAGCCTCCCCCGTTCCATCTCTAGGCTCTCTCTCAGGCCCCTCATACTTGTGATGTGTCTCAGGGGTAGAATGAAGAGATTCCTCTGAGTGAACACATACGTGAGAGGCCAGAGATGCTGAGGAAGGGCGCCTTGCCTAGTGATATCCTAGCGTAAGTGGAAAAGAGGTACCTGCCTGCTGTCCCAGTGTGTCGAACGTGTTCACATCAGGGGTTGCCTACTGTGAAGTTATTCCCTGGGTGCCCTGGATTTTGTGGCCAAAGACGCAAGGGGCCGTTGTCTGTCCATGGGTAAAATGGAGGGCTCTGCGGAACTGGCCGGTTAGGCTGGACCTCTCCTATTGGCTGAGTGTTTGTGACTCGTCCCCGTCCGAAGTTCCGCCCAGCCTTCCGGTGGCTGTCAGCATGGTGATTGGGAAAGAAGCCTTAGGCCCCACACTCAGCCCTCACCTGGCCTACCTGGCCTCTTTCCCCTCATCTAGACCGCTGTGTGGATGAAAGAAAGGATGTCGGCCAGTGAGCACGTGTCCTGATTTCCTTGGAAGGATTAGGTTCCTTGCCTGGGCAGAAGACAGCCAAGGTCAGCCTGAGCCTAGACACCTAGTGACCTGTGACACTGCAGCCAGTGATAGATGTTGATGTCCACGCTCAGGTATCCGCAGGTGGCGGATTCAGTGTGGTGGGAAGAGAAGTGGAAGTAGAGATGACACACTCACGAGGGCACAGGCCAAAGGTCAGGGAAAATAGCTGAGGTCGTGGAGCTCTAGCGGAGCCAGTCTAGGGCCCAGGCCTCCCTGCTGTACGAGGCAAAGAGGTGATCCATATGCCGCCATCCGTAGATTCTGGACGGCTGGGGCCCTGGATGCCCGGATTTCGGCCTCGTCTACCGAGAAGTGACGCACATGCAGTGTGCCACCGGAGGCTGTGGAGCAGCAGAGGGCAAAATCTTGAAAATGGGGGCTTCAGTTGACTTGGCCTGTGCTCTCCTTTGGCTGAGTGACATCGTGTGTTTCCTAGCAGGTGAAGACATTCGTGGAGAGAGGCGGTTTCCATGCGTGCAGGCAAAGTGTGTGCTGAGATGATGAGTTGCAGGGGATACCAGGGTGGACTCTCCAGACCCAGAATAGGCCTCTGGCAGGTATGTGTCAATGTTTTCTGCCCATGGCACTCAGCCGGTTATTTGCATAGAATGTTAGGAGCGGAATTAGTAGTCTCCGGAGAGGCTGCCACTTGTCAGCGAGCTTCACCTGGCCAGGTCCCACGGTGATGTCAAGCTTCACCTGGCCAGGTCCGCCCGTGATGTAGCTCCCCAATCAATCACTACTCTCTAGACCTTCCAGATAGACTCCCAGAACTTCTCTCCCCATGGGCAAGCAGTAGAGCCAGAGGCCTTCCCCCTTTGCTCTTTGGTCTCTAGGCCCTCTGTCAGGCACTCCAAGGTGTGAAGTGACAAGGGGGAGAAGGAAGAGATTTCAGAGAACGAAGACAAGCAGAGAGAGACAGAGAGAGGCAAGAGATGCTGAGTGGGGATGCCTTGCCTACTGATATCCTCAGGAAAGTGGGAAAGAGGTACCTGGCGTGCTCTGCCAATGCCCTGAAGCAGTCCGCACCAGGGGCTCCCTTGTGCCTGCGTAGCCTTTCCCGGGGCGTGCTCAAATCCTGTGGCCACTAGGGGTCATAGGTCACAATGGAGGGCCCTGTGTCATCTGCCTGGCGGGCCGGATCTCTGCCATTGGCTCAGTCTTGTCACCAGGCCCATCCCAAGCTCCGCCCACTCTTGCGGTGGGGGGACTGTCTCTATGGTGATGGCAAAGAAGCCTCAGCCCCGCCCACCTGGCCTTCACTTCACCTACCTGGCCCTCTGACCCTCACTCAGACCTCTGTGTTGATAAAAATCAATGTCCGCCAGTGCCCAGGTGTCAGCATCTGGGATAAAGGATTCGGGACCTTGCCTGGGGCAGAAGGCAGCCTAGGTCAGCGGGTAGCTGGAAGTCTAGTGACTTGTGACACTGCTGCCAGTGACAAATGGTGACTCCCACACTCACATATCCCCTGGTGGCAGAATGCTAGTGATGGGTGGAGAAACATCGCTCCGGAGCACACGTTTAATGGGGCACCAGCCAAAGCAAAGGCCAGGGCCAGTAGTGGACGTCGTGGAGCTGAATGGCGAGCCAGTGAAGGGCCCAAGGATCCCTCCTGTATGTGGCGAACAGGTCATCCGTGTCCCCACGTCCATCAACCATTGCACTGCTGGGGCCCAGGCTGCCAGGATTTCGGCCTTGTCTTCGGAGCCCGGCCACATAGGCAGCCTTGCACCGGAGGCGGGGACGTGTAGACAGCAAAAATTTGGAAACTGGCAGTGTTTCCTCGATTTCCCTGGCATCGGCCTCTTTGAGCGGCTTGCTTTTTTTCCTGGTAGGATAGGGCCCTGACGGAGAAAGGCAGGATTACGTGTGCAAGAAAGGTGTGTGTTGAGAGGGTGACGACGTTGAGACCACGTTGGGATCTTTAGTCCCAGGAAAGGCCCCTGGCGGGTGTGGGTCAATGTTCTCTACCCATCCCCCTTGGCGGGGGGAGGTTTTCACCATACAAAGCAGCAGCGCAATTATTCGTCGCCGGAGAGGTTGCATCTGCCCACAAGCTCACCCTGGCCAGGGTCCGCCCCTACTGTATTGCGCGTGTCAGTCAACAGAAGCTAAGACCTTCCAGAGAGACTACCTGCTATTCTGTCCCCACGGGGAAGCAGTACAGCCAGAAGCCTCCCCCGTTCCATCTCTAGGCTCTCTCTCAGGCCCCTCATACTTGTGATGTGTCTCAGGGGTAGAATGAAGAGATTCCTCTGAGTGAACACATACGTGAGAGGCCACAGATGCTGAGGAAGGGCGCCTTGCCTAGTGATATCCTAGCGTAAGTGGAAAAGAGGTACCTGCCTGCTGTCCCAGTGTGTCGAACGTGTTCACATCAGGGGTTGCCTACTGTGAAGTTATTCCCTGGGTGCCCTGGATTTTGTGGCCAAAGACGCAAGGGGGCGTTGTCTGTCCATGGGTAAAATGGAGGGCTCTGCGGAACTGGCCGGTTAGGCTGGACCTCTCCTATTGGCTGAGTGTTTGTGACTCGTCCCCGTCCGAAGTTCCGCCCAGCCTTCCGGTGGCTGTCAGCATGGTGATTGGGAAAGAAGCCTTAGGCCCCACACTCAGCCCTCACCTGGCCTACCTGGCCTCTTTCCCCTCATCTAGACCGCTGTGTGGATGAAAGAAAGGATGTCGGCCAGTGAGCACGTGTCCTGATTTCCTTGGAAGGATTAGGTTCCTTGCCTGGGCAGAAGACAGCCAAGGTCAGCCTGAGCCTAGACACCTAGTGACCTGTGACACTGCAGCCAGTGATAGATGTTGATGTCCACGCTCAGGTATCCGCAGGTGGCGGATTCAGTGTGGTGGGAAGAGAAGTGGAAGTAGAGATGACACACTCACGAGGGCACAGGCCAAAGGTCAGGGAAAATAGCTGAGGTCGTGGAGCTCTAGCGGAGCCAGTCTAGGGCCCAGGCCTCCCTGCTGTACGAGGCAAAGAGGTGATCCATATGCCGCCATCCGTAGATTCTGGACGGCTGGGGCCCTGGATGCCCGGATTTCGGCCTCGTCTACCGAGAAGTGACGCACATGCAGTGTGCCACCGGAGGCTGTGGAGCAGCAGAGGGCAAAATCTTGAAAATGGGGGCTTCAGTTGACTTGGCCTGTGCTCTCCTTTGGCTGAGTGACATCGTGTGTTTCCTAGCAGGTGAAGACATTCGTGGAGAGAGGCGGTTTCCATGCGTGCAGGCAAAGTGTGTGCTGAGATGATGAGTTGCAGGGGAGACCAGGGTGGACTCTCCAGACCCAGAATAGGCCTCTGGCAGGTATGTGTCAATGTTTTCTGCCCATGGCACTCAGCCGGTTATTTGCATAGAATGTTAGGAGCGGAATTAGTAGTCTCCGGAGAGGCTGCCACTTGTCAGCGAGCTTCACCTGGCCAGGTCCCACGGTGATGTCAAGCTTCACCTGGCCAGGTCCGCCCGTGATGTAGCTCCCCAATCAATCACTACTCTCTAGACCTTCCAGATAGACTCCCAGAACTTCTCTCCCCATGGGCAAGCAGTAGAGCCAGAGGCCTTCCCCCTTTGCTCTTTGGTCTCTAGGCCCTCTGTCAGGCACTCCAAGGTGTGAAGTGACAAGGGGGAGAAGGAAGAGATTTCAGAGAACGAAGACAAGCAGAGAGAGACAGAGAGAGGCAAGAGATGCTGAGTGGGGATGCCTTGCCTACTGATATCCTCAGGAAAGTGGGAAAGAGGTACCTGGCGTGCTCTGCCAATGCCCTGAAGCAGTCCGCACCAGGGGCTCCCTTGTGCCTGCGTAGCCTTTCCCGGGGCGTGCTCAAATCCTGTGGCCACTAGGGGTCATAGGTCCCAATGGAGGGCCCTGTGTCATCTGCCTGGCGGGCCGGATCTCTGCCATTGGCTCAGTCTTGTCACCAGGCCCATCCCAAGCTCCGCCCACTCTTGCGGTGGGGGGACTGTCTCTATGGTGATGGCAAAGAAGCCTCAGCCCCGCCCACCTGGCCTTGACTTCACCTACCTGGCCCTCTGACCCTCACTCAGACCTCTGTGTTGATAAAAATCAATGTCCGCCAGTGCCCAGGTGTCAGCATCTGGGATAAAGGATTCGGGACCTTGCCTGGGGCAGAAGGCAGCCTAGGTCAGCGGGTAGCTGGAAGTCTAGTGACTTGTGACACTGCTGCCAGTGACAAATGGTGACTCCCACACTCACATATCCCCTGGTGGCAGAATGCTAGTGATGGGTGGAGAAACATCGCTCCGGAGCACACGTTTAATGGGGCACCAGCCAAAGCAAAGGCCAGGGCCAGTAGTGGACGTCGTGGAGCTGAATGGCGAGCCAGTGAAGGGCCCAAGGATCCCTCCTGTATGTGGCGAACAGGTCATCCGTGTCCCCACGTCCATCAACCATTGCACTGCTGGGGCCCCGGCTGCCAGGATTTCGGCCTTGCCTTCGGAGCCCGGCCACATAGGCAGCCTTGCACCGGAGGCGGGGACGTGTAGACAGCAAAAATTTGGAAACTGGCAGTGTTTCCTCGATTTCCCTGGCATCGGCCTCTTTGAGCGGCTTGCTTTTTTTCCTGGTAGGATAGGGCCCTGACGGAGAAAGGCAGGATTACGTGTGCAGGAAAGGTGTGTGTTGAGAGGGTGACGACGTTGAGACCACGTTGGGATCTTTAGTCCCAGGAAAGGCCCCTGGCGGGTGTGGGTCAATGTTCTCTACCCATCCCCCTTGGCGGGGGGAGGTTTTCACCATACAAAGCAGCAGCGCAATTATTCGTCGCCGAAGAGGTTGCATCTGCCCACAAGCTCCCCCTGGCCAGGGTCCGCCCCTACTGTATTGCGCGTGTCAGTCAACAGAAGCTAAGACCTTCCAGAGAGACTACCTGCTATTCTGTCCCCACGGGGAAGCAGTACAGCCAGAAGCCTCCCCCGTTCCATCTCTAGGCTCTCTCTCAGGCCCCTCATACTTGTGATGTGTCTCAGGGGTAGAATGAAGAGATTCCTCTGAGTGAACACATACGTGAGAGGCCACAGATGCTGAGGAAGGGCGCCTTGCCTAGTGATATCCTAGCGTAAGTGGAAAAGAGGTACCTGCCTGCTGTCCCAGTGTGTCGAACGTGTTCACATCAGGGGTTGCCTACTGTGAAGTTATTCCCTGGGTGCCCTGGATTTTGTGGCCAAAGACGCAAGGGGCCGTTGTCTGTCCATGGGTAAAATGGAGGGCTCTGCAGAACTGGCCGGTTAGGCTGGACCTCTCCTATTGGCTGAGTGTTTGTGACTCGTCCCCGTCCGAAGTTCCGCCCAGCCTTCCGGTGGCTGTCAGCATGGTGATTGGGAAAGAAGCCTTAGGCCCCACACTCAGCCCTCACCTGGCCTACCTGGCCTCTTTCCCCTCATCTAGACCGCTGTGTGGATGAAAGAAAGGATGTCGGCCAGTGAGCACGTGTCCTGATTTCCTTGGAAGGATTAGGTTCCTTGCCTGGGCAGAAGACAGCCAAGGTCAGCCTGAGCCTAGACACCTAGTGACCTGTGACACTGCAGCCAGTGATAGATGTTGATGTCCACGCTCAGGTATCCGCAGGTGGCGGATTCAGTGTGGTGGGAAGAGAAGTGGAAGTAGAGATGACACACTCACGAGGGCACAGGCCAAAGGTCAGGGAAAATAGCTGAGGTCGTGGAGCTCTAGCGGAGCCAGTCTAGGGCCCAGGCCTCCCTGCTGTACGAGGCAAAGAGGTGATCCATATGCCGCCATCCGTAGATTCTGGACGGCTGGGGCCCTGGATGTCCGGATTTCGGCCTCGTCTACCGAGAAGTGACGCACATGCAGTGTGCCACCGGAGGCTGTGGAGCAGCAGAGGGCAAAATCTTGAAAATGGGGGCTTCAGTTGACTTGGCCTGTGCTCTCCTTTGGCTGAGTGACATCGTGTGTTTCCTAGCAGGTGAAGACATTCGTGGAGAGAGGCGGTTTCCATGCGTGCAGGCAAAGTGTGTGCTGAGATGATGAGTTGCAGGGGAGACCAGGGTGGACTCTCCAGACCCAGAATAGGCCTCTGGCAGGTATGTGTCAATGTTTTCTGCCCATGGCACTCAGCCGGTTATTTGCATAGAATGTTAGGAGCGGAATTAGTAGTCTCCGGAGAGGCTGCCACTTGTCAGCGAGCTTCACCTGGCCAGGTCCCACGGTGATGTCAAGCTTCACCTGGCCAGGTCCGCCCGTGATGTAGCTCCCCAATCAATCACTACTCTCTAGACCTTCCAGATAGACTCCCAGAACTTCTCTCCCCATGGGCAAGCAGTAGAGCCAGAGGCCTTCCCCCTTTGCTCTTTGGTCTCTAGGCCCTCTGTCAGGCACTCCAAGGTGTGAAGTGACAAGGGGGAGAAGGAAGAGATTTCAGAGAACGAAGACAAGCAGAGAGAGAGAGAGAGAGAGGCAAGAGATGCTGAGTGGGGATGCCTTGCCTACTGATATCCTCAGGAAAGTGGGAAAGAGGTACCTGGCGTGCTCTGCCAATGCCCTGAAGCAGTCCGCACCAGGGGCTCCCTTGTGCCTGCGTAGCCTTTCCCGGGGCGTGCTCAAATCCTGTGGCCACTAGGGGTCATAGGTCACAATGGAGGGCCCTGTGTCATCTGCCTGGCGGGCCGGATCTCTGCCATTGGCTCAGTCTTGTCACCAGGCCCATCCCAAGCTCCGCCCACTCTTGCGGTGGGGGGACTGTCTCTATGGTGATGGCAAAGAAGCCTCAGCCCCGCCCACCTGGCCTTCACTTCACCTACCTGGCCCTCTGACCCTCACTCAGACCTCTGTGTTGATAAAAATCAATGTCCGCCAGTGCCCAGGTGTCAGCATCTGGGATAAAGGATTCGGGACCTTGCCTGGGGCAGAAGGCAGCCTAGGTCAGCGGGTAGCTGGAAGTCTAGTGACTTGTGACACTGCTGCCAGTGACAAATGGTGACTCCCACACTCACATATCCCCTGGTGGCAGAATGCTAGTGATGGGTGGAGAAACATCGCTCCGGAGCACACGTTTAATGGGGCACCAGCCAAAGCAAAGGCCAGGGCCAGTAGTGGACGTCGTGGAGATGAATGGCGAGCCAGTGAAGGGCCCAAGGATCCCTCCTGTATGTGGCGAACAGGTCATCCGTGTCCCCACGTCCATCAACCATTGCACTGCTGGGGCCCAGGCTGCCAGGATTTCGGCCTTGCCTTCGGAGCCCGGCCACATAGGCAGCCTTGTACCGGAGGCGGGGACGTGTAGACAGCAAAAATTTGGAAACTGGCAGTGTTTCCTCGATTTCCCTGGCATCGGCCTCTTTGAGCGGCTTGCTTTTTTTCCTGGTAGGATAGGGCCCTGACGGAGAAAGGCAGGATTACGTGTGCAGGAAAGGTGTGTGTTGAGAGGGTGACGACGTTGAGACCACGTTGGGATCTTTAGTCCCAGGAAAGGCCCCTGGCAGGTGTGGGTCAATGTTCTCTACCCATCCCCCTTGGCGGGGGGAGGTTTTCACCATACAAAGCAGCAGCGCAATTATTCGTCGCCGGAGAGGTTGCATCTGCCCACAAGCTCCCCCTGGCCAGGGTCCGCCCCTACTGTATTGCGCGTGTCAGTCAACAGAAGCTAAGACCTTCCAGAGAGACTACCTGCTATTCTGTCCCCACGGGGAAGCAGTACAGCCAGAAGCCTCCCCCGTTCCATCTCTAGGCTCTCTCTCAGGCCCCTCATACTTGTGATGTGTCTCAGGGGTAGAATGAAGAGATTCCTCTGAGTGAACACATACGTGAGAGGCCACAGATGCTGAGGAAGGGCGCCTTGCCTAGTGATATCCTAGCGTAAGTGGAAAAGAGGTACCTGCCTGCTGTCCCAGTGTGTCGAACGTGTTCACATCAGGGGTTGCCTACTGTGAAGTTATTCCCTGGGTGCCCTGGATTTTGTGGCCAAAGACGCAAGGGGCCGTTGTCTGTCCATGGGTAAAATGGAGGGCTCTGCGGAACTGGCCGGTTAGGCTGGACCTCTCCTATTGGCTGAGTGTTTGTGACTCGTCCCCGTCCGAAGTTCCGCCCAGCCTTCCGGTGGCTGTCAGCATGGTGATTGGGAAAGAAGCCTTAGGCCCCACACTCAGCCCTCACCTGGCCTACCTGGCCTCTTTCCCCTCATCTAGACCGCTGTGTGGATGAAAGAAAGGATGTCGGCCAGTGAGCACGTGTCCTGATTTCCTTGGAAGGATTAGGTTCCTTGCCTGGGCAGAAGACAGCCAAGGTCAGCCTGAGCCTAGACACCTAGTGACCTGTGACACTGCAGCCAGTGATAGATGTTGATGTCCACGCTCAGGTATCCGCAGGTGGCGGATTCAGTGTGGTGGGAAGAGAAGTGGAAGTAGAGATGACACACTCACGAGGGCACAGGCCAAAGGTCAGGGAAAATAGCTGAGGTCGTGGAGCTCTAGCGGAGCCAGTCTAGGGCCCAGGCCTCCCTGCTGTACGAGGCAAAGAGGTGATCCATATGCCGCCATCCGTAGATTCTGGACGGCTGGGGCCCTGGATGCCCGGATTTCGGCCTCGTCTACCGAGAAGTGACGCACATGCAGTGTGCCACCGGAGGCTGTGGAGCAGCAGAGGGCAAAATCTTGAAAATGGGGGCTTCAGTTGACTTGGCCTGTGCTCTCCTTTGGCTGAGTGACATCGTGTGTTTCCTAGCAGGTGAAGACATTCGTGGAGAGAGGCGGTTTCCATGCGTGCAGGCAAAGTGTGTGCTGAGATGATGAGTTGCAGGGGAGACCAGGGTGGACTCTCCAGACCCAGAATAGGCCTCTGGCAGGTATGTGTCAATGTTTTCTGCCCATGGCACTCAGCCGGTTATTTGCATAGAATGTTAGGAGCGGAATTAGTAGTCTCCGGAGAGGCTGCCACTTGTCAGCGAGCTTCACCTGGCCAGGTCCCACGGTGATGTCAAGCTTCACCTGGCCAGGTCCGCCCGTGATGTAGCTCCCCAATCAATCACTACTCTCTAGACCTTCCAGATAGACTCCCAGAACTTCTCTCCCCATGGGCAAGCACTAGAGCCAGAGGCCTTCCCCCTTTGCTCTTTGGTCTCTAGGCCCTCTGTCAGGCACTCCAAGGTGTGAAGTGACAAGGGGGAGAAGGAAGAGATTTCAGAGAACGAAGACAAGCAGAGAGAGACAGAGAGAGGCAAGAGATGCTGAGTGGGGATGCCTTGCCTACTGATATCCTCAGGAAAGTGGGAAAGAGGTACCTGGCGTGCTCTGCCAATGCCCTGAAGCAGTCCGCACCAGGGGCTCCCTTGTGCCTGCGTAGCCTTTCCCGGGGCGTGCTCAAATCCTGTGGCCACTAGGGGTCATAGGTCACAATGGAGGGCCCTGTGTCATCTGCCTGGCGGGCCGGATCTCTGCCATTGGCTCAGTCTTGTCACCAGGCCCATCCCAAGCTCCGCCCACTCTTGCGGTGGGGGGACTGTCTCTATGGTGATGGCAAAGAAGCCTCAGCCCCGCCCACCTGGCCTTCACTTCACCTACCTGGCCCTCTGACCCTCACTCAGACCTCTGTGTTGATAAAAATCAATGTCCGCCAGTGCCCAGGTGTCAGCATCTGGGATAAAGGATTCGGGACCTTGCCTGGGACAGAAGGCAGCCTAGGTCAGCGGGTAGCTGGAAGTCTAGTGACTTGTGACACTGCTGCCAGTGACAAATGGTGACTCCCACACTCACATATCCCCTGGTGGCAGAATGCTAGTGATGGGTGGAGAAAGATCGCTCCGGAGCACACGTTTAATGGGGCACCAGCCAAAGCAAAGGCCAGGGCCAGTAGTGGACGTCGTGGAGCTGAATGGCGAGCCAGTGAAGGGCCCAAGGATCCCTCCTGTATGTGGCGAACAGGTCATCCGTGTCCCCACGTCCATCAACCATTGCACTGCTGGGGCCCCGGCTGCCAGGATTTCGGCCTTGCCTTCGGAGCCCGGCCACATAGGCAGCCTTGCACCGGAGGCGGGGACGTGTAGACAGCAAAAATTTGGAAACTGGCAGTGTTTCCTCGATTTCCCTGGCATCGGCCTCTTTGAGCGGCTTGCTTTTTTTCCTGGTAGGATAGGGCCCTGACGGAGAAAGGCAGGATTACGTGTGCAGGAAAGGTGTGTGTTGAGAGGGTGACGACGTTGAGACCACGTTGGGATCTTTAGTCCCAGGAAAGGCCCCTGGCGGGTGTGGGTCAATGTTCTCTACCCATCCCCCTTGGCGGGGGGAGGTTTTCACCATACAAAGCAGCAGCGCAATTATTCGTCGCCGAAGAGGTTGCATCTGCCCACAAGCTCCCCCTGGCCAGGGTCCGCCCCTACTGTATTGCGCGTGTCAGTCAACAGAAGCTAAGACCTTCCAGAGAGACTACCTGCTATTCTGTCCCCACGGGGAAGCAGTACAGCCAGAAGCCTCCCCCGTTCCATCTCTAGGCTCTCTCTCAGGCCCCTCATACTTGTGATGTGTCTCAGGGGTAGAATGAAGAGATTCCTCTGAGTGAACACATACGTGAGAGGCCAGAGATGCTGAGGAAGGGCGCCTTGCCTAGTGATATCCTAGCGTAAGTGGAAAAGAGGTACCTGCCTGCTGTCCCAGTGTGTCGAACGTGTTCACATCAGGGGTTGCCTACTGTGAAGTTATTCCCTGGGTGCCCTGGATTTTGTGGCCAAAGACGCAAGGGGCCGTTGTCTGTCCATGGGTAAAATGGAGGGCTCTGCGGAACTGGCCGGTTAGGCTGGACCTCTCCTATTGGCTGAGTGTTTGTGACTCGTCCCCGTCCGAAGTTCCGCCCAGCCTTCCGGTGGCTGTCACCATGGTGATTGGGAAAGAAGCCTTAGGCCCCACACTCAGCCCTCCCCTGGCCTACCTGGCCTCTTTCCCCTCATCTAGACCGCTGTGTGGATGAAAGAAAGGATGTCGGCCAGTGAGCACGTGTCCTGATTTCCTTGGAAGGATTAGGTTCCTTGCCTGGGCAGAAGACAGCCAAGGTCAGCCTGAGCCTAGACACCTAGTGACCTGTGACACTGCAGCCAGTGATAGATGTTGATGTCCACGCTCAGGTATCCGCAGGTGGCGGATTCAGTGTGGTGGGAAGAGAAGTGGAAGTAGAGATGACACACTCACGAGGGCACAGGCCAAAGGTCAGGGAAAATAGCTGAGGTCGTGGAGCTCTAGCGGAGCCAGTCTAGGGCCCAGGCCTCCCTGCTGTACGAGGCAAAGAGGTGATCCATATGCCGCCATCCGTAGATTCTGGACGGCTGGGGCCCTGGATGCCCGGATTTCGGCCTCGTCTACCGAGAAGTGACGCACATGCAGTGTGCCACCGGAGGCTGTGGAGCAGCAGAGGGCAAAATCTTGAAAATGGGGGCTTCAGTTGACTTGGCCTGTGCTCTCCTTTGGCTGAGTGACATCGTGTGTTTCCTAGCAGGTGAAGACATTCGTGGAGAGAGGCGGTTTCCATGCGTGCAGGCAAAGTGTGTGCTGAGATGATGAGTTGCAGGGGAGACCAGGGTGGACTCTCCAGACCCAGAATAGGCCTCTGGCAGGTATGTGTCAATGTTTTCTGCCCATGGCACTCAGCCGGTTATTTGCATAGAATGTTAGGAGCGGAATTAGTAGTCTCCGGAGAGGCTGCCACTTGTCAGCGAGCTTCACCTGGCCAGGTCCCACGGTGATGTCAAGCTTCACCTGGCCAGGTCCGCCCGTGATGTAGCTCCCCAATCAATCACTACTCTCTAGACCTTCCAGATAGACTCCCAGAACTTCTCTCCCCATGGGCAAGCAGTAGAGCCAGAGGCCTTCCCCCTTTGCTCTTTGGTCTCTAGGCCCTCTGTCAGGCACTCCAAGGTGTGAAGTGACAAGGGGGAGAAGGAAGAGATTTCAGAGAACGAAGACAAGCAGAGAGAGACAGAGAGAGGCAAGAGATGCTGAGTGGGGATGCCTTGCCTACTGATATCCTCAGGAAAGTGGGAAAGAGGTACCTGGCGTGCTCTGCCAATGCCCTGAAGCAGTCCGCACCAGGGGCTCCCTTGTGCCTGCGTAGCCTTTCCCGGGGCGTGCTCAAATCCTGTGGCCACTAGGGGTCATAGGTCCCAATGGAGGGCCCTGTGTCATCTGCCTGGCGGGCCGGATCTCTGCCATTGGCTCAGTCTTGTCACCAGGCCCATCCCAAGCTCCGCCCACTCTTGCGGTGGGGGGACTGTCTCTATGGTGATGGCAAAGAAGCCTCAGCCCCACCCACCTGGCCTTCACTTCACCTACCTGGCCCTCTGACCCTCACTCAGACCTCTGTGTTGATAAAAATCAATGTCCGCCAGTGCCCAGGTGTCAGCATCTGGGATAAAGGATTCGGGACCTTGCCTGGGGCAGAAGGCAGCCTAGGTCAGCGGGTAGCTGGAAGTCTAGTGACTTGTGACACTGCTGCCAGTGACAAATGCTGACTCCCACACTCACATATCCCCTGGTGGCAGAATGCTAGTGATGGGTGGAGAAACATCGCTCCGGAGCACACGTTTAATGGGGCACCAGCCAAAGCAAAGGCCAGGGCCAGTAGTGGACGTCGTGGAGCTGAATGGCGAGCCAGTGAAGGGCCCAAGGATCCCTCCTGTGTGTGGTGAACAGGTCATCCGTGTCCCCACGTCCATCAACCATTGCACTGCTGGGGCCCAGGCTGCCAGGATTTCGGCCTTGCCTTCGGAGCCCGACCACATAGGCAGCCTTGCACCGGAGGCGGGGACGTGTAGAAAGCAAAAATTTGGAAACTGGCAGTGTTTCCTCGATTTCCCTGGCATCGGCCTCTTTGAGCGGCTTCCTTTTTTTCCTGGTAGGATAGGGCCCTGACGGAGAAAGGCAGGATTACGTGTGCAGGAAAGGTGTGTGTTGAGAGGGTGACGACGTTGGGACCACGTTGGGATCTTTAGTCCCAGGAAAGGCCCCTGGCGGGTGTGGGTCAATGTTTTCTACCCATCCCCCTTGGCGGGGGGAGGTTTTCACCATACAAAGCAGCAGCGCAATTATTCGTCGCCGGAGAGGTTGCATCTGCCCACAAGCTCCACCTGGCCAGGGTCCGCCCCTACTGTATTGCGCGTGTCAGTCAACAGAAGCTAAGACCTTCCAGAGAGACTACCTGCTATTCTGTCCCCACGGGGAAGCAGTACAGCCAGAAGCCTCCCCCGTTCCATCTCTAGGCTCTCTCTCAGGCCCCTCATACTTGTGATGTGTCTCAGGGGTAGAATGAAGAGATTCCTCTGAGTGAACACATACGTGAGAGGCCACAGATGCTGAGGAAGGGCGCCTTGCCTAGTGATATCCTAGCGTAAGTGGAAAAGAGGTACCTGCCTGCTGTCCCAGTGTGTCGAACGTGTTCACATCAGGGGTTGCCTACTGTGAAGTTATTCCCTGGGTGCCCTGGATTTTGTGGCCAAAGACGCAAGGGGCCGTTGTCTGTCCATGGGTAAAATGGAGGGCTCTGCGGAACTGGCCGGTTAGGCTGGACCTCTCCTATTGGCTGAGTGTTTGTGACTCGTCCCCGTCCGAAGTTCCGCCCAGCCTTCCGGTGGCTGTCAGCATGGTGATTGGGAAAGAAGCCTTAGGCCCCACACTCAGCCCTCACCTGGCCTACCTGGCCTCTTTCCCCTCATCTAGACCGCTGTGTGGATGAAAGAAAGGATGTCGGCCAGTGAGCACGTGTCCTGATTTCCTTGGAAGGATTAGGTTCCTTGCCTGGGCAGAAGACAGCCAAGGTCAGCCTGAGCCTAGACACCTAGTGACCTGTGACACTGCAGCCAGTGATAGATGTTGATGTCCACGCTCAGGTATCCGCAGGTGGCGGATTCAGTGTGGTGGGAAGAGAAGTGGAAGTAGAGATGACACACTCACGAGGGCACAGGCCAAAGGTCAGGGAAAATAGCTGAGGTCGTGGAGCTCTAGCGGAGCCAGTCTAGGGCCCAGGCCTCCCTGCTGTACGAGGCAAAGAGGTGATCCATATGCCGCCATCCGTAGATTCTGGACGGCTGGGGCCCTGGATGCCCGGATTTCGGCCTCGTCTACCGAGAAGTGACGCACATGCAGTGTGCCACCGGAGGCTGTGGAGCAGCAGAGGGCAAAATCTTGAAAATGGGGGCTTCAGTTGACTTGGCCTGTGCTCTCCTTTGGCTGAGTGACATCGTGTGTTTCCTAGCAGGTGAAGACATTCGTGGAGAGAGGCGGTTTCCATGCGTGCAGGCAAAGTGTGTGCTGAGATGATGAGTTGCAGGGGAGACCAGGGTGGACTCTCCAGACCCAGAATAGGCCTCTGGCAGGTATGTGTCAATGTTTTCTGCCCATGGCACTCAGCCGGTTATTTGCATAGAATGTTAGGAGCGGAATTAGTAGTCTCCGGAGAGGCTGCCACTTGTCAGCGAGCTTCACCTGGCCAGGTCCCACGGTGATGTCAAGCTTCACCTGGCCAGGTCCGCCCGTGATGTAGCTCCCCAATCAATCACTACTCTCTAGACCTTCCAGATAGACTCCCAGAACTTCTCTCCCCATGGGCAAGCAGTAGAGCCAGAGGCCTTCCCCCTTTGCTCTTTGGTCTCTAGGCCCTCTGTCAGGCACTCCAAGGTGTGAAGTGACAAGGGGGAGAAGGAAGAGATTTCAGAGAACGAAGACAAGCAGAGAGAGACAGAGAGAGGCAAGAGATGCTGAGTGGGGATGCCTTGCCTACTGATATCCTCAGGAAAGTGGGAAAGAGGTACCTGGCGTGCTCTGCCAATGCCCTGAAGCAGTCCGCACCAGGGGCTCCCTTGTGCCTGCGTAGCCTTTCCCGGGGCGTGCTCAAATCCTGTGGCCACTAGGGGTCATAGGTCCCAATGGAGGGCCCTGTGTCATCTGCCTGGCGGGCCGGATCTCTGCCATTGGCTCAGTCTTGTCACCAGGCCCATCCCAAGCTCCGCCCACTCTTGCGGTGGGGGGACTGTCTCTATGGTGATGGCAAAGAAGCCTCAGCCCCACCCACCTGGCCTTCACTTCACCTACCTGGCCCTCTGACCCTCACTCAGACCTCTGTGTTGATAAAAATCAATGTCCGCCAGTGCCCAGGTGTCAGCATCTGGGATAAAGGATTCGGGACCTTGCCTGGGGCAGAAGGCAGCCTAGGTCAGCGGGTAGCTGGAAGTCTAGTGACTTGTGACACTGCTGCCAGTGACAAATGGTGACTCCCACACTCACATATCCCCTGGTGGCAGAATGCTAGTGATGGGTGGAGAAACATCGCTCCGGAGCACACGTTTAATGGGGCACCAGCCAAAGCAAAGGCCAGGGCCAGTAGTGGACGTCGTGGAGCTGAATGGCGAGCCAGTGAAGGGCCCAAGGATCCCTCCTGTGTGTGGTGAACAGGTCATCCGTGTCCCCACGTCCATCAACCATTGCACTGCTGGGGCCCAGGCTGCCAGGATTTCGGCCTTGCCTTCGGAGCCCGACCACATAGGCAGCCTTGCACCGGAGGCGGGGACGTGTAGACAGCAAAAATTTGGAAACTGGCAGTGTTTCCTCGATTTCCCTGGCATCGGCCTCTTTGAGCGGCTTCCTTTTTTTCCTGGTAGGATAGGGCCCTGACGGAGAAAGGCAGGATTACGAGTGCAGGAAAGGTGTGTGTTGAGAGGGTGACGACGTTGGGACCACGTTGGGATCTTTAGTCCCAGGAAAGGCCCCTGGCGGGTGTGGGTCAATGTTTTCTACCCATCCCCCTTGGCGGGGGGAGGTTTTCACCATACAAAGCAGCAGCGCAATTATTCGTCGCCGGAGAGGTTGCATCTGCCCACAAGCTCCACCTGGCCAGGGTCCGCCCCTACTGTATTGCGCGTGTCAGTCAACAGAAGCTAAGACCTTCCAGAGAGACTACCTGCTATTCTGTCCCCACGGGGAAGCAGTACAGCCAGAAGCCTCCCCCGTTCCATCTCTAGGCTCTCTCTCAGGCCCCTCATACTTGTGATGTGTCTCAGGGGTAGAATGAAGAGATTCCTCTGAGTGAACACATACGTGAGAGGCCAGAGATGCTGAGGAAGGGCGCCTTGCCTAGTGATATCCTAGCGTAAGTGGAAAAGAGGTACCTGCCTGCTGTCCCAGTGTGTCGAACGTGTTCACATCAGGGGTTGCCTACTGTGAAGTTATTCCCTGGGTGCCCTGGATTTTGTGGCCAAAGACGCAAGGGGCCGTTGTCTGTCCATGGGTAAAATGGAGGGCTCTGCGGAACTGGCCGGTTAGGCTGGACCTCTCCTATTGGCTGAGTGTTTGTGACTCGTCCCCGTCCGAAGTTCCGCCCAGCCTTCCGGTGGCTGTCAGCATGGTGATTGGGAAAGAAGCCTTAGGCCCCACACTCAGCCCTCACCTGGCCTACCTGGCCTCTTTCCCCTCATCTAGACCGCTGTGTGGATGAAAGAAAGGATGTCGGCCAGTGAGCACGTGTCCTGATTTCCTTGGAAGGATTAGGTTCCTTGCCTGGGCAGAAGACAGCCAAGGTCAGCCTGAGCCTAGACACCTAGTGACCTGTGACACTGCAGCCAGTGATAGATGTTGATGTCCACGCTCAGGTATCCGCAGGTGGCGGATTCAGTGTGGTGGGAAGAGAAGTGGAAGTAGAGATGACACACTCACGAGGGCACAGGCCAAAGGTCAGGGAAAATAGCTGAGGTCGTGGAGCTCTAGCGGAGCCAGTCTAGGGCCCAGGCCTCCCTGCTGTACGAGGCAAAGAGGTGATCCATATGCCGCCATCCGTAGATTCTGGACGGCTGGGGCCCTGGATGCCCGGATTTCGGCCTCGTCTACCGAGAAGTGACGCACATGCAGTGTGCCACCGGAGGCTGTGGAGCAGCAGAGGGCAAAATCTTGAAAATGGGGGCTTCAGTTGACTTGGCCTGTGCTCTCCTTTGGCTGAGTGACATCGTGTGTTTCCTAGCAGGTGAAGACATTCGTGGAGAGAGGCGGTTTCCATGCGTGCAGGCAAAGTGTGTGCTGAGATGATGAGTTGCAGGGGAGACCAGGGTGGACTCTCCAGACCCAGAATAGGCCTCTGGCAGGTATGTGTCAATGTTTTCTGCCCATGGCACTCAGCCGGTTATTTGCATAGAATGTTAGGAGCGGAATTAGTAGTCTCCGGAGAGGCTGCCACTTGTCAGCGAGCTTCACCTGGCCAGGTCCCACGGTGATGTCAAGCTTCACCTGGCCAGGTCCGCCCGTGATGTAGCTCCCCAATCAATCACTACTCTCTAGACCTTCCAGATAGACTCCCAGAACTTCTCTCCCCATGGGCAAGCAGTAGAGCCAGAGGCCTTCCCCCTTTGCTCTTTGGTCTCTAGGCCCTCTGTCAGGCACTCCAAGGTGTGAAGTGACAAGGGGGAGAAGGAAGAGATTTCAGAGAACGAAGACAAGCAGAGAGAGACAGAGAGAGGCAAGAGATGCTGAGTGGGGATGCCTTGCCTACTGATATCCTCAGGAAAGTGGGAAAGAGGTACCTGGCGTGCTCTGCCAATGCCCTGAAGCAGTCCGCACCAGGGGCTCCCTTGTGCCTGCGTAGCCTTTCCCGGGGCGTGCTCAAATCCTGTGGCCACTAGGGGTCATAGGTCACAATGGAGGGCCCTGTGTCATCTGCCTGGCGGGCCGGATCTCTGCCATTGGCTCAGTCTTGTCACCAGGCCCATCCCAAGCTCCGCCCACTCTTGCGGTGGGGGGACTGTCTCTGTGGTGATGGCAAAGAAGCCTCAGCCCCACCCACCTGGCCTTCACTTCACCTACCTGGCCCTCTGACCCTCACTCAGACCTCTGTGTTGATAAAAATCAATGTCCGCCAGTGCCCAGGTGTCAGCATCTGGGATAAAGGATTCGGGACCTTGCCTGGGGCAGAAGGCAGCCTAGGTCAGCGGGTAGCTGGAAGTCTAGTGACTTGTGACACTGCTGCCAGTGACAAATGGTGACTCCCACACTCACATATCCCCTGGTGGCAGAATGCTAGTGATGGGTGGAGAAACATCGCTCCGGAGCACACGTTTAATGGGGCACCAGCCAAAGCAAAGGCCAGGGCCAGTAGTGGACGTCGTGGAGCTGAATGGCGAGCCAGTGAAGGGCCCAAGGATCCCTCCTGTGTGTGGTGAACAGGTCATCCGTGTCCCCACGTCCATCAACCATTGCACTGCTGGGGCCCAGGCTGCCAGGATTTCGGCCTTGCCTTCGGAGCCCGACCACATAGGCAGCCTTGCACCGGAGGCGGGGACGTGTAGACAGCAAAAATTTGGAAACTGGCAGTGTTTCCTCGATTTCCCTGGCATCGGCCTCTTTGAGCGGCTTCCTTTTTTTCCTGGTAGGATAGGGCCCTGACGGAGAAAGGCAGGATTACGTGTGCAGGAAAGGTGTGTGTTGAGAGGGTGACGACGTTGGGACCACGTTGGGATCTTTAGTCCCAGGAAAGGCCCCTGGCGGGTGTGGGTCAATGTTTTCTACCCATCCCCCTTGGCGGGGGGAGGTTTTCACCATACAAAGCAGCAGCGCAATTATTCGTCGCCGGAGAGGTTGCATCTGCCCACAAGCTCCACCTGGCCAGGGTCCGCCCCTACTGTATTGCGCGTGTCAGTCAACAGAAGCTAAGACCTTCCAGAGAGACTACCTGCTATTCTGTCCCCACGGGGAAGCAGTACAGCCAGAAGCCTCCCCCGTTCCATCTCTAGGCTCTCTCTCAGGCCCCTCATACTTGTGATGTGTCTCAGGGGTAGAATGAAGAGATTCCTCTGAGTGAACACATACGTGAGAGGCCACAGATGCTGAGGAAGGGCGCCTTGCCTAGTGATATCCTAGCGTAAGTGGAAAAGAGGTACCTGCCTGCTGTCCCAGTGTGTCGAACGTGTTCACATCAGGGGTTGCCTACTGTGAAGTTATTCCCTGGGTGCCCTGGATTTTGTGGCCAAAGACGCAAGGGGCCGTTGTCTGTCCATGGGTAAAATGGAGGGCTCTGCGGAACTGGCCGGTTAGGCTGGACCTCTCCTATTGGCTGAGTGTTTGTGACTCGTCCCCGTCCGAAGTTCCGCCCAGCCTTCCGGTGGCTGTCAGCATGGTGATTGGGAAAGAAGCCTTAGGCCCCACACTCAGCCCTCACCTGGCCTACCTGGCCTCTTTCCCCTCATCTAGACCGCTGTGTGGATGAAAGAAAGGATGTCGGCCAGTGAGCACGTGTCCTGATTTCCTTGGAAGGATTAGGTTCCTTGCCTGGGCAGAAGACAGCCAAGGTCAGCCTGAGCCTAGACACCTAGTGACCTGTGACACTGCAGCCAGTGATAGATGTTGATGTCCACGCTCAGGTATCCGCAGGTGGCGGATTCAGTGTGGTGGGAAGAGAAGTGGAAGTAGAGATGACACACTCACGAGGGCACAGGCCAAAGGTCAGGGAAAATAGCTGAGGTCGTGGAGCTCTAGCGGAGCCAGTCTAGGGCCCAGGCCTCCCTGCTGTACGAGGCAAAGAGGTGATCCATATGCCGCCATCCGTAGATTCTGGACGGCTGGGGCCCTGGATGCCCGGATTTCGGCCTCGTCTACCGAGAAGTGACGCACATGCAGTGTGCCACCGGAGGCTGTGGAGCAGCAGAGGGCAAAATCTTGAAAATGGGGGCTTCAGTTGACTTGGCCTGTGCTCTCCTTTGGCTGAGTGACATCGTGTGTTTCCTAGCAGGTGAAGACATTCGTGGAGAGAGGCGGTTTCCATGCGTGCAGGCAAAGTGTGTGCTGAGATGATGAGTTGCAGGGGAGACCAGGGTGGACTCTCCAGACCCAGAATAGGCCTCTGGCAGGTATGTGTCAATGTTTTCTGCCCATGGCACTCAGCCGGTTATTTGCATAGAATGTTAGGAGCGGAATTAGTAGTCTCCGGAGAGGCTGCCACTTGTCAGCGAGCTTCACCTGGCCAGGTCCCACGGTGATGTCAAGCTTCACCTGGCCAGGTCCGCCCGTGATGTAGCTCCCCAATCAATCACTACTCTCTAGACCTTCCAGATAGACTCCCAGAACTTCTCTCCCCATGGGCAAGCAGTAGAGCCAGAGGCCTTCCCCCTTTGCTCTTTGGTCTCTAGGCCCTCTGTCAGGCACTCCAAGGTGTGAAGTGACAAGGGGGAGAAGGAAGAGATTTCAGAGAACGAAGACAAGCAGAGAGAGAGAGAGAGAGGCAAGAGATGCTGAGTGGGGATGCCTTGCCTACTGATATCCTCAGGGAAGTGGGAAAGAGGTACCTGGCGTGCTCTGCCAATGCCCTGAAGCAGTCCGCACCAGGGGCTCCCTTGTGCCTGCGTAGCCTTTCCCGGGGCGTGCTCAAATCCTGTGGCCACTAGGGGTCATAGGTCACAATGGAGGGCCCTGTGTCATCTGCCTGGCGGGCCGGATCTCTGCCATTGGCTCAGTCTTGTCACCAGGCCCATCCCAAGCTCCGCCCACTCTTGCGGTGGGGGGACTGTCTCTATGGTGATGGCAAAGAAGCCTCAGCCCCACCCACCTGGCCTTCACTTCACCTACCTGGCCCTCTGACCCTCACTCAGACCTCTGTGTTGATAAAAATCAATGTCCGCCAGTGCCCAGGTGTCAGCATCTGGGATAAAGGATTCGGGACCTTGCCTGGGGCAGAAGGCAGCCTAGGTCAGCGGGTAGCTGGAAGTCTAGTGACTTGTGACACTGCTGCCAGTGACAAATGGTGACTCCCACACTCACATATCCCCTGGTGGCAGAACGCTAGTGATGGGTGGAGAAACATCGCTCCGGAGCACACGTTTAATGGGGCACCAGCCAAAGCAAAGGCCAGGGCCAGTAGTGGACGTCGTGGAGCTGAATGGCGAGCCAGTGAAGGGCCCAAGGATCCCTCCTGTGTGTGGTGAACAGGTCATCCGTGTCCCCACGTCCATCAACCATTGCACTGCTGGGGCCCAGGCTGCCAGGATTTCGGCCTTGCCTTCGGAGCCCGACCACATAGGCAGCCTTGCACCGGAGGCGGGGACGTGTAGACAGCAAAAATTTGGAAACTGGCAGTGTTTCCTCGATTTCCCTGGCATCGGCCTCTTTGAGCGGCTTCCTTTTTTTCCTGGTAGGATAGGGCCCTGACGGAGAAAGGCAGGATTACGTGTGCAGGAAAGGTGTGTGTTGAGAGGGTGACGACGTTGGGACCACGTTGGGATCTTTAGTCCCAGGAAAGGCCCCTGGCGGGTGTGGGTCAATGTTTTCTACCCATCCCCCTTGGCGGGGGGAGGTTTTCACCATACAAAGCAGCAGCGCAATTATTCGTCGCCGGAGAGGTTGCATCTGCCCACAAGCTCCCCCTGGCCAGGGTCCGCCCCTACTGTATTGCGCGTGTCAGTCAACAGAAGCTAAGACCTTCCAGAGAGACTACCTGCTATTCTGTCCCCACGGGGAAGCAGTACAGCCAGAAGCCTCCCCCGTTCCATCTCTAGGCTCTCTCTCAGGCCCCTCATACTTGTGATGTGTCTCAGGGGTAGAATGAAGAGATTCCTCTGAGTGAACACATACGTGAGAGGCCAGAGATGCTGAGGAAGGGCGCCTTGCCTAGTGATATCCTAGCGTAAGTGGAAAAGAGGTACCTGCCTGCTGTCCCAGTGTGTCGAACGTGTTCACATCAGGGGTTGCCTACTGTGAAGTTATTCCCTGGGTGCCCTGGATTTTGTGGCCAAAGACGCAAGGGGCCGTTGTCTGTCCATGGGTAAAATGGAGGGCTCTGCGGAACTGGCCGGTTAGGCTGGACCTCTCCTATTGGCTGAGTGTTTGTGACTCGTCCCCGTCCGAAGTTCCGCCCAGCCTTCCGGTGGCTGTCACCATGGTGATTGGGAAAGAAGCCTTAGGCCCCACACTCAGCCCTCCCCTGGCCTACCTGGCCTCTTTCCCCTCATCTAGACCGCTGTGTGGATGAAAGAAAGGATGTCGGCCAGTGAGCACGTGTCCTGATTTCCTTGGAAGGATTAGGTTCCTTGCCTGGGCAGAAGACAGCCAAGGTCAGCCTGAGCCTAGACACCTAGTGACCTGTGACACTGCAGCCAGTGATAGATGTTGATGTCCACGCTCAGGTATCCGCAGGTGGCGGATTCAGTGTGGTGGGAAGAGAAGTGGAAGTAGAGATGACACACTCACGAGGGCACAGGCCAAAGGTCAGGGAAAATAGCTGAGGTCGTGGAGCTCTAGCGGAGCCAGTCTAGGGCCCAGGCCTCCCTGCTGTACGAGGCAAAGAGGTGATCCATATGCCGCCATCCGTAGATTCTGGACGGCTGGGGCCCTGGATGCCCGGATTTCGGCCTCGTCTACCGAGAAGTGACGCACATGCAGTGTGCCACCGGAGGCTGTGGAGCAGCAGAGGGCAAAATCTTGAAAATGGGGGCTTCAGTTGACTTGGCCTGTGCTCTCCTTTGGCTGAGTGACATCGTGTGTTTCCTAGCAGGTGAAGACATTCGTGGAGAGAGGCGGTTTCCATGCGTGCAGGCAAAGTGTGTGCTGAGATGATGAGTTGCAGGGGAGACCAGGGTGGACTCTCCAGACCCAGAATAGGCCTCTGGCAGGTATGTGTCAATGTTTTCTGCCCATGGCACTCAGCCGGTTATTTGCATAGAATGTTAGGAGCGGAATTAGTAGTCTCCGGAGAGGCTGCCACTTGTCAGCGAGCTTCACCTGGCCAGGTCCCACGGTGATGTCAAGCTTCACCTGGCCAGGTCCGCCCGTGATGTAGCTCCCCAATCAATCACTACTCTCTAGACCTTCCAGATAGACTCCCAGAACTTCTGTCCCCATGGGCAAGCAGTAGAGCCAGAGGCCTTCCCCCTTTGCTCTTTGGTCTCTAGGCCCTCTGTCAGGCACTCCAAGGTGTGAAGTGACAAGGGGGAGAAGGAAGAGATTTCAGAGAACGAAGACAAGCAGAGAGAGACAGAGAGAGGCAAGAGATGCTGAGTGGGGATGCCTTGCCTACTGATATCCTCAGGAAAGTGGGAAAGAGGTACCTGGCGTGCTCTGCCAATGCCCTGAAGCAGTCCGCACCAGGGGCTCCCTTGTGCCTGCGTAGCCTTTCCCGGGGCGTGCTCAAATCCTGTGGCCACTAGGGGTCATAGGTCCCAATGGAGGGCCCTGTGTCATCTGCCTGGCGGGCCGGATCTCTGCCATTGGCTCAGTCTTGTCACCAGGCCCATCCCAAGCTCCGCCCACTCTTGCGGTGGGGGGACTGTCTCTATGGTGATGGCAAAGAAGCCTCAGCCCCGCCCACCTGGCCTTGACTTCACCTACCTGGCCCTCTGACCCTCACTCAGACCTCTGTGTTGATAAAAATCAATGTCCGCCAGTGCCCAGGTGTCAGCATCTGGGATAAAGGATTCGGGACCTTGCCTGGGGCAGAAGGCAGCCTAGGTCAGCGGGTAGCTGGAAGTCTAGTGACTTGTGACACTGCTGCCAGTGACAAATGGTGACTCCCACACTCACATATCCCCTGGTGGCAGAATGCTAGTGATGGGTGGAGAAACATCGCTCCGGAGCACACGTTTAATGGGGCACCAGCCAAAGCAAAGGCCAGGGCCAGTAGTGGACGTCGTGGAGCTGAATGGCGAGCCAGTGAAGGGCCCAAGGATCCCTCCTGTGTGTGGTGAACAGGTCATCCGTGTCCCCACGTCCATCAACCATTGCACTGCTGGGGCCCAGGCTGCCAGGATTTCGGCCTTGCCTTCGGAGCCCGACCACATAGGCAGCCTTGCACCGGAGGCGGGGACGTGTAGACAGCAAAAATTTGGAAACTGGCAGTGTTTCCTCGATTTCCCTGGCATCGGCCTCTTTGAGCGGCTTCCTTTTTTTCCTGGTAGGATAGGGCCCTGACGGAGAAAGGCAGGATTACGTGTGCAGGAAAGGTGTGTGTTGAGAGGGTGACGACGTTGGGACCACGTTGGGATCTTTAGTCCCAGGAAAGGCCCCTGGCGGGTGTGGGTCAATGTTTTCTACCCATCCCCCTTGGCGGGGGGAGGTTTTCACCATACAAAGCAGCAGCGCAATTATTCGTCGCCGGAGAGGTTGCATCTGCCCACAAGCTCCCCCTGGCCAGGGTCCGCCCCTACTGTATTGCGCGTGTCAGTCAACAGAAGCTAAGACCTTCCAGAGAGACTACCTGCTATTCTGTCCCCACGGGGAAGCAGTACAGCCAGAAGCCTCCCCCGTTCCATCTCTAGGCTCTCTCTCAGGCCCCTCATACTTGTGATGTGTCTCAGGGGTAGAATGAAGAGATTCCTCTGAGTGAACACATACGTGAGAGGCCACAGATGCTGAGGAAGGGCGCCTTGCCTAGTGATATCCTAGCGTAAGTGGAAAAGAGGTACCTGCCTGCTGTCCCAGTGTGTCGAACGTGTTCACATCAGGGGTTGCCTACTGTGAAGTTATTCCCTGGGTGCCCTGGATTTTGTGGCCAAAGACGCAAGGGGCCGTTGTCTGTCCATGGGTAAAATGGAGGGCTCTGCGGAACTGGCCGGTTAGGCTGGACCTCTCCTATTGGCTGAGTGTTTGTGACTCGTCCCCGTCCGAAGTTCCGCCCAGCCTTCCGGTGGCTGTCACCATGGTGATTGGGAAAGAAGCCTTAGGCCCCACACTCAGCCCTCACCTGGCCTACCTGGCCTCTTTCCCCTCATCTAGACCGCTGTGTGGATGAAAGAAAGGATGTCGGCCAGTGAGCACGTGTCCTGATTTCCTTGGAAGGATTAGGTTCCTTGCCTGGGCAGAAGACAGCCAAGGTCAGCCTGAGCCTAGACACCTAGTGACCTGTGACACTGCAGCCAGTGATAGATGTTGATGTCCACGCTCAGGTATCCGCAGGTGGCGGATTCAGTGTGGTGGGAAGAGAAGTGGAAGTAGAGATGACACACTCACGAGGGCACAGGCCAAAGGTCAGGGAAAATAGCTGAGGTCGTGGAGCTCTAGCGGAGCCAGTCTAGGGCCCAGGCCTCCCTGCTGTACGAGGCAAAGAGGTGATCCATATGCCGCCATCCGTAGATTCTGGACGGCTGGGGCCCTGGATGCCCGGATTTCGGCCTCGTCTACCGAGAAGTGACGCACATGCACTGTGCCACCGGAGGCTGTGGAGCAGCAGAGGGCAAAATCTTGAAAATGGGGGCTTCAGTTGACTTGGCCTGTGCTCTCCTTTGGCTGAGTGACATCGTGTGTTTCCTAGCAGGTGAAGACATTCGTGGAGAGAGGCGGTTTCCATGCGTGCAGGCAAAGTGTGTGCTGAGATGATGAGTTGCAGGGGAGACCAGGGTGGACTCTCCAGACCCAGAATAGGCCTCTGGCAGGTATGTGTCAATGTTTTCTGCCCATGGCACTCAGCCGGTTATTTGCATAGAATGTTAGGAGCGGAATTAGTAGTCTCCGGAGAGGCTGCCACTTGTCAGCGAGCTTCACCTGGCCAGGTCCCACGGTGATGTCAAGCTTCACCTGGCCAGGTCCGCCCGTGATGTAGCTCCCTAATCAATCACTACTCTCTAGACCTTCCAGATAGACTCCCAGAACTTCTCTCCCCATGGGCAAGCAGTAGAGCCAGAGGCCTTCCCCCTTTGCTCTTTGGTCTCTAGGCCCTCTGTCAGGCACTCCAAGGTGTGAAGTGACAAGGGGGAGAAGGAAGAGATTTCAGAGAACGAAGACAAGCAGAGAGAGACAGAGAGAGGCAAGAGATGCTGAGTGGGGATGCCTTGCCTACTGATATCCTCAGGGAAGTGGGAAAGAGGTACCTGGCGTGCTCTGCCAATGCCCTGAAGCAGTCCGCACCAGGGGCTCCCTTGTGCCTGCGTAGCCTTTCCCGGGGCGTGCTCAAATCCTGTGGCCACTAGGGGTCATAGGTCACAATGGAGGGCCCTGTGTCATCTGCCTGGTGGGCCGGATCTCTGCCATTGGCTCAGTCTTGTCACCAGGCCCATCCCAAGCTCCGCCCACTCTTGCGGTGGGGGGACTGTCTCTATGGTGATGTCAAAGAAGCCTCAGCCCCACCCACCTGGCCTTCACTTCACCTACCTGGCCCTCTGACCCTCACTCAGACCTCTGTGTTGATAAAAATCAATGTCCGCCAGTGCCCAGGTGTCAGCATCTGGGATAAAGGATTCGGGACCTTGCCTGGGGCAGAAGGCAGCCTAGGTCAGCGGGTAGCTGGAAGTCTAGTGACTTGTGACACTGCTGCCAGTGACAAATGGTGACTCCCACACTCACATATCCCCTGGTGGCAGAATGCTAGTGATGGGTGGAGAAAGATCGCTCCGGAGCACACGTTTAATGGGGCACCAGCCAAAGCAAAGGCCAGGGCCAGTAGTGGACGTCGTGGAGCTGAATGGCGAGCCAGTGAAGGGCCCAAGGATCCCTCCTGTGTGTGGTGAACAGGTCATCCGTGTCCCCACGTCCATCAACCATTGCACTGCTGGGGCCCAGGCTGCCAGGATTTCGGCCTTGCCTTCGGAGCCCGACCACATAGGCAGCCTTGCACCGGAGGCGGGGACGTGTAGACAGCAAAAATTTGGAAACTGGCAGTGTTTCCTCGATTTCCCTGGCATCGGCCTCTTTGAGCGGCTTCCTTTTTTTCCTGGTAGGATAGGGCCCTGACGGAGAAAGGCAGGATTACGTGTGCAGGAAAGGTGTGTGTTGAGAGGGTGACGACGTTGGGACCACGTTGGGATCTTTAGTCCCAGGAAAGGCCCCTGGCGGGTGTGGGTCAATGTTTTCTACCCATCCCCCTTGGCGGGGGGAGGTTTTCACCATACAAAGCAGCAGCGCAATTATTCGTCGCCGGAGAGGTTGCATCTGCCCACAAGCTCCACCTGGCCAGGGTCCGCCCCTACTGTATTGCGCGTGTCAGTCAACAGAAGCTAAGACCTTCCAGAGAGACTACCTGCTATTCTGTCCCCACGGGGAAGCAGTACAGCCAGAAGCCTCCCCCGTTCCATCTCTAGGCTCTCTCTCAGGCCCCTCATACTTGTGATGTGTCTCAGGGGTAGAATGAAGAGATTCCTCTGAGTGAACACATACGTGAGAGGCCACAGATGCTGAGGAAGTGCGCCTTGCCTAGTGATATCCTAGCGTAAGTGGAAAAGAGGTACCTGCCTGCTGTCCCAGTGTGTCGAACGTGTTCACATCAGGGGTTGCCTACTGTGAAGTTATTCCCTGGGTGCCCTGGATTTTGTGGCCAAAGACGCAAGGGGCCGTTGTCTGTCCATGGGTAAAATGGAGGGCTCTGCGGAACTGGCCGGTTAGGCTGGACCTCTCCTATTGGCTGAGTGTTTGTGACTCGTCCCCGTCCGAAGTTCCGCCCAGCCTTCCGGTGGCTGTCAGCATGGTGATTGGGAAAGAAGCCTTAGGCCCCACACTCAGCCCTCACCTGGCCTACCTGGCCTCTTTCCCCTCATCTAGACCGCTGCGTGGATGAAAGTAAGGATGTCGGCCAGTGAGCACGTGTCCTGATTTCCTTGGAAGGATTAGGTTCCTTGCCTGGGCAGAAGACAGCCAAGGTCAGCCTGAGCCTAGACACCTAGTGACCTGTGACACTGCAGCCAGTGATAGATGTTGATGTCCACGCTCAGGTATCCGCAGGTGGCGGATTCAGTGTGGTGGGAAGAGAAGTGGAAGTAGAGATGACACACTCACGAGGGCACAGGCCAAAGGTCAGGGAAAATAGCTGAGGTCGTGGAGCTCTAGCGGAGCCAGTCTAGGGCCCAGGCCTCCCTGCTGTACGAGGCAAAGAGGTGATCCATATGCCGCCATCCGTAGATTCTGGACGGCTGGGGCCCTGGATGCCCGGATTTCGGCCTCGTCTACCGAGAAGTGACGCACATGCAGTGTGCCACCGGAGGCTGTGGAGCAGCAGAGGGCAAAATCTTGAAAATGGGGGCTTCAGTTGACTTGGCCTGTGCTCTCCTTTGGCTGAGTGACATCGTGTGTTTCCTAGCAGGTGAAGACATTCGTGGAGAGAGGCGGTTTCCATGCGTGCAGGCAAGTGTGTGCTGAGATGATGAGTTGCAGGGGAGACCAGGGTGGACTCTCCAGACCCAGAATAGGCCTCTGGCAGGTATGTGTCAATGTTTTCTGCCCATGGCACTCAGCCGGTTATTTGCATAGAATGTTAGGAGCGGAATTAGTAGTCTCCGGAGAGGCTGCCACTTGTCAGCGAGCTTCACCTGGCCAGGTCCCACGGTGATGTCAAGCTTCACCTGGCCAGGTCCGCCCGTGATGTAGCTCCCCAATCAATCACTACTCTCTAGACCTTCCAGATAGACTCCCAGAACTTCTCTCCCCATGGGCAAGCAGTAGAGCCAGAGGCCTTCCCCCTTTGCTCTTTGGTCTCTAGGCCCTCTGTCAGGCACTCCAAGGTGTGAAGTGACAAGGGGGAGAAGGAAGAGATTTCAGAGAACGAAGACAAGCAGAGAGAGAGAGAGAGAGGCAAGAGATGCTGAGTGGGGATGCCTTGCCTACTGATATCCTCAGGAAAGTGGGAAAGAGGTACCTGGCGTGCTCTGCCAATGCCCTGAAGCAGTCCGCACCAGGGGCTCCCTTGTGCCTGCGTAGCCTTTCCCGGGGCGTGCTCAAATCCTGTGGCCACTAGGGGTCATAGGTCCGAATGGAGGGCCCTGTGTCATCTGCCTGGCGGGCCGGATCTCTGCCATTGGCTCAGTCTTGTCACCAGGCCCATCCCAAGCTCCGCCCACTCTTGCGGTGGGGGGACTGTCTCTATGGTGATGGCAAAGAAGCCTCAGCACCACCCACCTGGCCTTCACTTCACCTACCTGGCCCTCTGACCCTCACTCAGACCTCTGTGTTGATAAAAATCAATGTCCGCCAGTGCCCAGGTGTCAGCATCTGGGATAAAGGATTCGGGACCTTGCCTGGGGCAGAAGGCAGCCTAGGTCAGCGGGTAGCTGGAAGTCTAGTGACTTGTGACACTGCTGCCAGTGACAAATGGTGACTCCCACACTCACATATCCCCTGGTGGCAGAATGCTAGTGATGGGTGGAGAAACATCGCTCCGGAGCACACGTTTAATGGGGCACCAGCCAAAGCAAAGGCCAGGGCCAGTAGTGGACGTGGTGGAGCTGAATGGCGAGCCAGTGAAGGGCCCAAGGATCCCTCCTGTGTGTGGTGAACAGGTCATCCGTGTCCCCACGTCCATCAACCATTGCACTGCTGGGGCCCAGGCTGCCAGGATTTCGGCCTTGCCTTCGGAGCCCGACCACATAGGCAGCCTTGCACCGGAGGCGGGGACGTGTAGACAGCAAAAATTTGGAAACTGGCAGTGTTTCCTCGATTTCCCTGGCATCGGCCTCTTTGAGCGGCTTCCTTTTTTTCTTGGTAGGATAGGGCCCTGACGGAGAAAGGCAGGATTACGTGTGCAGGAAAGGTGTGTGTTGAGAGGGTGACGACGTTGGGACCACGTTGGGATCTTTAGTCCCAGGAAAGGCCCCTGGCGGGTGTGGGTCAATGTTTTCTACCCATCCCCCTTGGCGGGGGGAGGTTTTCACCATACAAAGCAGCAGCGCAATTATTCGTCGCCGGAGAGGTTGCATCTGCCCACAAGCTCCACCTGGCCAGGGTCCGCCCCTACTGTATTGCGCGTGTCAGTCAACAGAAGCTAAGACCTTCCAGAGAGACTACCTGCTATTCTGTCCCCACGGGGAAGCAGTACAGCCAGAAGCCTCCCCCGTTCCATCTCTAGGCTCTCTCTCAGGCCCCTCATACTTGTGATGTGTCTCAGGGGTAGAATGAAGAGATTCCTCTGAGTGAACACATACGTGAGAGGCCAGAGATGCTGAGGAAGGGCGCCTTGCCTAGTGATATCCTAGCGTAAGTGGAAAAGAGGTACCTGCCTGCTGTCCCAGTGTGTCGAACGTGTTCACATCAGGGGTTGCCTACTGTGAAGTTATTCCCTGGGTGCCCTGGATTTTGTGGCCAAAGACGCAAGGGGCCGTTGTCTGTCCATGGGTAAAATGGAGGGCTCTGCAGAACTGGCCGGTTAGGCTGGACCTCTCCTATTGGCTGAGTGTTTGTGACTCGTCCCCGTCCGAAGTTCCGCCCAGCCTTCCGGTGGCTGTCACCATGGTGATTGGGAAAGAAGCCTTAGGCCCCACACTCAGCCCTCACCTGGCCTACCTGGCCTCTTTCCCCTCATCTAGACCGCTGTGTGGATGAAAGAAAGGATGTCGGCCAGTGAGCACGTGTCCTGATTTCCTTGGAAGGATTAGGTTCCTTGCCTGGGCAGAAGACAGCCAAGGTCAGCCTGAGCCTAGACACCTAGTGACCTGTGACACTGCAGCCAGTGATAGATGTTGATGTCCACGCTCAGGTATCCGCAGGTGGCGGATTCAGTGTGGTGGGAAGAGAAGTGGAAGTAGAGATGACACACTCACGAGGGCACAGGCCAAAGGTCAGGGAAAATAGCTGAGGTCGTGGAGCTCTAGCGGAGCCAGTCTAGGGCCCAGGCCTCCCTGCTGTACGAGGCAAAGAGGTGATCCATATGCCGCCATCCGTAGATTCTGGACGGCTGGGGCCCTGGATGCCCGGATTTCGGCCTCGTCTACCGAGAAGTGACGCACATGCAGTGTGCCACCGGAGGCTGTGGAGCAGCAGAGGGCAAAATCTTGAAAATGGGGGCTTCAGTTGACTTGGCCTGTGCTCTCCTTTGGCTGAGTGACATCGTGTGTTTCCTAGCAGGTGAAGACATTCGTGGAGAGAGGCGGTTTCCATGCGTGCAGGCAAAGTGTGTGCTGAGATGATGAGTTGCAGGGGAGACCAGGGTGGACTCTCCAGACCCAGAATAGGCCTCTGGCAGGTATGTGTCAATGTTTTCTGCCCATGGCACTCAGCCGGTTATTTGCATAGAATGTTAGGAGCGGAATTAGTAGTCTCCGGAGAGGCTGCCACTTGTCAGCGAGCTTCACCTGGCCAGGTCCCACGGTGATGTCAAGCTTCACCTGGCCAGGTCCGCCCGTGATGTAGCTCCCTAATCAATCACTACTCTCTAGACCTTCCAGATAGACTCCCAGAACTTCTCTCCCCATGGGCAAGCAGTAGAGCCAGAGGCCTTCCCCCTTTGCTCTTTGGTCTCTAGGCCCTCTGTCAGGCACTCCAAGGTGTGAAGTGACAAGGGGGAGAAGGAAGAGATTTCAGAGAACGAAGACAAGCAGAGAGAGACAGAGAGAGGCAAGAGATGCTGAGTGGGGATGCCTTGCCTACTGATATCCTCAGGGAAGTGGGAAAGAGGTACCTGGCGTGCTCTGCCAATGCCCTGAAGCAGTCCGCACCAGGGGCTCCCTTGTGCCTGCGTAGACTTTCCCGGGGCGTGCTCAAATCCTGTGGCCACTAGGGGTCATAGGTCACAATGGAGGGCCCTGTGTCATCTGCCTGGTGGGCCGGATCTCTGCCATTGGCTCAGTCTTGTCACCAGGCCCATCCCAAGCTCCGCCCACTCTTGCGGTGGGGGGACTGTCTCTATGGTGATGTCAAAGAAGCCTCAGCCCCACCCACCTGGCCTTCACTTCACCTACCTGGCCCTCTGACCCTCACTCAGACCTCTGTGTTGATAAAAATCAATGTCCGCCAGTGCCCAGGTGTCAGCATCTGGGATAAAGGATTCGGGACCTTGCCTGGGGCAGAAGGCAGCCTAGGTCAGCGGGTAGCTGGAAGTCTAGTGACTTGTGACACTGCTGCCAGTGACAAATGGTGACTCCCACACTCACATATCCCCTGGTGGCAGAATGCTAGTGATGGGTGGAGAAAGATCGCTCCGGAGCACACGTTTAATGGGGCACCAGCCAAAGCAAAGGCCAGGGCCAGTAGTGGACGTCGTGGAGCTGAATGGTGAGCCAGTGAAGGGCCCAAGGATCCCTCCTGTGTGTGGTGAACAGGTCATCCGTGTCCCCACGTCCATCAACCATTGCACTGCTGGGGCCCAGGCTGCCAGGATTTCGGCCTTGCCTTCGGAGCCCGACCACATAGGCAGCCTTGCACCGGAGGCGGGGACGTGTAGACAGCAAAAATTTGGAAACTGGCAGTGTTTCCTCGATTTCCCTGGCATCGGCCTCTTTGAGCGGCTTCCTTTTTTTCCTGGTAGGATAGGGCCCTGACGGAGAAAGGCAGGATTACGTGTGCAGGAAAGGTGTGTGTTGAGAGGGTGACGACGTTGGGACCACGTTGGGATCTTTAGTCCCAGGAAAGGCCCCTGGCGGGTGTGGGTCAATGTTTTCTACCCATCCCCCTTGGCGGGGGGAGGTTTTCACCATACAAAGCAGCAGCGCAATTATTCGTCGCCGGAGAGGTTGCATCTGCCCACAAGCTCCACCTGGCCAGGGTCCGCCCCTACTGTATTGCGCGTGTCAGTCAACAGAAGCTAAGACCTTCCAGAGAGACTACCTGCTATTCTGTCCCCACGGGGAAGCAGTACAGCCAGAAGCCTCCCCCGTTCCATCTCTAGGCTCTCTCTCAGGCCCCTCATACTTGTGATGTGTCTCAGGGGTAGAATGAAGAGATTCCTCTGAGTGAACACATACGTGAGAGGCCACAGATGCTGAGGAAGGGCGCCTTGCCTAGTGATATCCTAGCGTAAGTGGAAAAGAGGTACCTGCCTGCTGTCCCAGTGTGTCGAACGTGTTCACATCAGGGGTTGCCTACTGTGAAGTTATTCCCTGGGTGCCCTGGATTTTGTGGCCAAAGACGCAAGGGGCCGTTGTCTGTCCATGGGTAAAATGGAGGGCTCTGCGGAACTGGCCGGTTAGGCTGGACCTCTCCTATTGGCTGAGTGTTTGTGACTCGTCCCCGTCCGAAGTTCCGCCCAGCCTTCCGGTGGCTGTCACCATGGTGATTGGGAAAGAAGCCTTAGGCCCCACACTCAGCCCTCACCTGGCCTACCTGGCCTCTTTCCCCTCATCTAGACCGCTGCGTGGATGAAAGTAAGGATGTCGGCCAGTGAGCACGTGTCCTGATTTCCTTGGAAGGATTAGGTTCCTTGCCTGGGCAGAAGACAGCCAAGGTCAGCCTGAGCCTAGACACCTAGTGACCTGTGACACTGCAGCCAGTGATAGATGTTGATGTCCACGCTCAGGTATCCGCAGGTGGCGGATTCAGTGTGGTGGGAAGAGAAGTGGAAGTAGAGATGACACAATCACGAGGGCACAGGCCAAAGGTCAGGGAAAATAGCTGAGGTCGTGGAGCTCTAGCGGAGCCAGTCTAGGGCCCAGGCCTCCCTGCTGTACGAGGCAAAGAGGTGATCCATATGCCGCCATCCGTAGATTCTGGACGGCTGGGGCCCTGGATGCCCGGATTTCGGCCTCGTCTACCGAGAAGTGACGCACATGCAGTGTGCCACCGGAGGCTGTGGAGCAGCAGAGGGCAAAATCTTGAAAATGGGGGCTTCAGTTGACTTGGCCTGTGCTCTCCTTTGGCTGAGTGACATCGTGTGTTTCCTAGCAGGTGAAGACATTCGTGGAGAGAGGCGGTTTCCATGCGTGCAGGCAAAGTGTGTGCTGAGATGATGAGTTGCAGGGGAGACCAGGGTGGACTCTCCAGACCCAGAATAGGCCTCTGGCAGGTATGTGTCAATGTTTTCTGCCCATGGCACTCAGCCGGTTATTTGCATAGAATGTTAGGAGCGGAATTAGTAGTCTCCGGAGAGGCTGCCACTTGTCAGCGAGCTTCACCTGGCCAGGTCCCACGGTGATGTCAAGCTTCACCTGGCCAGGTCCGCCCGTGATGTAGCTCCCCAATCAATCACTGCTCTCTAGACCTTCCAGATAGACTCCCAGAACTTCTGTCCCCATGGGCAAACAGTAGAGCCAGAGGCCTTCCCCCTTTGCTCTTTGGTCTCTAGGCCCTCTGTCAGGCACTCCAAGGTGTGAAGTGACAAGGGGGAGAAGGAAGAGATTTCAGAGAACGAAGACAAGCAGAGAGAGACAGAGAGAGGCAAGAGATGCTGAGTGGGGATGCCTTGCCTACTGATATCCTCAGGGAAGTGGGAAAGAGGTACCTGGCGTGCTCTGCCAATGCCCTGAAGCAGTCCGCACCAGGGGCTCCCTTGTGCCTGCGTAGCCTTTCCCGGGGCGTGCTCAAATCCTGTGGCCACTAGGGGTCATAGGTCCCAATGGAGGGCCCTGTGTCATCTGCCTGGTGGGCCGGATCTCTGCCATTGGCTCAGTCTTGTCACCAGGCCCATCCCAAGCTCCGCCCACTCTTGCGGTGGGGGGACTGTCTCTATGGTGATGTCAAAGAAGCCTCAGCCCCACCCACCTGGCCTTCACTTCACCTACCTGGCCCTCTGACCCTCACTCAGACCTCTGTGTTGATAAAAATCAATGTCTGCCAGTGCCCAGGTGTCAGCATCTGGGATAAAGGATTCGGGACCTTGCCTGGGGCAGAAGGCAGCCTAGGTCAGCGGGTAGCTGGAAGTCTAGTGACTTGTGACACTGCTGCCAGTGACAAATGGTGACTCCCACACTCACATATCCCCTGGTGGCAGAATGCTAGTGATGGGTGGAGAAAGATCGCTCCGGAGCACACGTTTAATGGGGCACCAGCCAAAGCAAAGGCCAGGGCCAGTAGTGGACGTCGTGGAGCTGAATGGCGAGCCAGTGAAGGGCCCAAGGATCCCTCCTGTATGTGGCGAACAGGTCATCCGTGTCCCCACGTCCATCAACCATTGCACTGCTGGGGCCCAGGCTGCCAGGATTTCGGCCTTGCCTTCGGAGCCCGGCCACATAGGCAGCCTTGCACCGGAGGCGGGGACGTGTAGACAGCAAAAATTTGGAAACTGGCAGTGTTTCCTCGATTTCCCTGGCATCGGCCTCTTTGAGCGGCTTGCTTTTTTTCCTGGTAGGATAGGGCCCTGACGGAGAAAGGCAGGATTACGTGTGCAGGAAAGGTGTGTGTTGAGAGGGTGACGACGTTGAGACCACGTTGGGATCTTTAGTCCCAGGAAAGGCCCCTGGCGGGTGTGGGTCAATGTTCTCTACCCATCCCCCTTGGCGGGGGGAGGTTTTCACCATACAAAGCAACAGCGCAATTATTCGTCGCCGGAGAGGTTGCATCTGCCCACAAGCTCCACCTGGCCAGGGTCCGCCCCTACTGTATTGCGCGTGTCAGTCAACAGAAGCTAAGACCTTCCAGAGAGACTACCTGCTATTCTGTCCCCACGGGGAAGCAGTACAGCCAGAAGCCTCCCCCGTTCCATCTCTAGGCTCTCTCTCAGGCCCCTCATACTTGTGATGTGTCTCAGGGGTAGAATGAAGAGATTCCTCTGAGTGAACACATACGTGAGAGGCCACAGATGCTGAGGAAGTGCGCCTTGCCTAGTGATATCCTAGCGTAAGTGGAAAAGAGGTACCTGCCTGCTGTCCCAGTGTGTCGAACGTGTTCACATCAGGGGTTGCCTACTGTGAAGTTATTCCCTGGGTGCCCTGGATTTTGTGGCCAAAGACGCAAGGGGCCGTTGTCTGTCCATGGGTAAAATGGAGGGCTCTGCGGAACTGGCCGGTTAGGCTGGACCTCTCCTATTGGCTGAGTGTTTGTGACTCGTCCCCGTCCGAAGTTCCGCCCAGCCTTCCGGTGGCTGTCACCATGGTGATTGGGAAAGAAGCCTTAGGCCCCACACTCAGCCCTCACCTGGCCTACCTGGCCTCTTTCCCCTCATCTAGACCGCTGTGTGGATGAAAGTAAGGATGTCGGCCAGTGAGCACGTGTCCTGATTTCCTTGGAAGGATTAGGTTCCTTGCCTGGGCAGAAGACAGCCAAGGTCAGCCTGAGCCTAGACACCTAGTGACCTGTGACACTGCAGCCAGTGATAGATGTTGATGTCCACGCTCAGGTATCCGCAGGTGGCGGATTCAGTGTGGTGGGAAGAGAAGTGGAAGTAGAGATGACACAATCACGAGGGCACAGGCCAAAGGTCAGGGAAAATAGCTGAGGTCGTGGAGCTCTAGCGGAGCCAGTCTAGGGCCCAGGCCTCCCTGCTGTACGAGGCAAAGAGGTGATCCATATGCCGCCATCCGTAGATTCTGGACGGCTGGTTCCCTGGATGCCCGGATTTCGGCCTCGTCTACCGAGAAGTGACGCACATGCAGTGTGCCACCGGAGGCTGTGGAGCAGCAGAGGGCAAAATCTTGAAAATGGGGGCTTCAGTTGACTTGGCCTGTGCTCTCCTTTGGCTGAGTGACATCGTGTGTTTCCTAGCAGGTGAAGACATTCGTGGAGAGAGGCGGTTTCCATGCGTGCAGGCAAAGTGTGTGCTGAGATGATGAGTTGCAGGGGAGACCAGGGTGGACTCTCCAGACCCAGAATAGGCCTCTGGCAGGTATGTGTCAATGTTTTCTGCCCATGGCACTCAGCCGGTTATTTGCATAGAATGTTAGGAGCGGAATTAGTAGTCTCCGGAGAGGCTGCCACTTGTCAGCGAGCTTCACCTGGCCAGGTCCCACGGTGATGTCAAGCTTCACCTGGCCAGGTCCGCCCGTGATGTAGCTCCCCAATCAATCACTGCTCTCTAGACCTTCCAGATAGACTCCCAGAACTTCTGTCCCCATGGGCAAACAGTAGAGCCAGAGGCCTTCCCCCTTTGCTCTTTGGTCTCTAGGCCCTCTGTCAGGCACTCCAAGGTGTGAAGTGACAAGGGGGAGAAGGAAGAGATTTCAGAGAACGAAGACAAGCAGAGAGAGACAGAGAGAGGCAAGAGATGCTGAGTGGGGATGCCTTGCCTACTGATATCCTCAGGAAAGTGGGAAAGAGGTACCTGGCGTGCTCTGCCAATGCCCTGAAGCAGTCCGCACCAGGGGCTCCCTTGTGCCTGCGTAGCCTTTCCCGGGGCGTGCTCAAATCCTGTGGCCACTAGGGGTCATAGGTCACAATGGAGGGCCCTGTGTCATCTGCCTGGCGGGCCGGATCTCTGCCATTGGCTCAGTCTTGTCACCAGGCCCATCCCAAGCTCCGCCCACTCTTGCGGTGGGGTACTGTCTCTATGGTGATGGCAAAGAAGCCTCAGTCCCGCCCACCTGGCCTTGACTTCACCTACCTGGCCCTCTGACCCTCACTCAGACCTCTGTGTTGATAAAAATCAATGTCCGCCAGTGCCCAGGTGTCAGCATCTGGGATAAAGGATTCGGGACCTTGCCTGGGGCAGAAGGCAGCCTAGGTCAGCGGGTAGCTGGAAGTCTAGTGACTTGTGACACTGGTGCCAGTGACAAATGGTGACTCCCACACTCACATATCCCCTGGTGGCAGAACGCTAGTGATGGGTGGAGAAAGATCGCTCCGGAGCACACGTTTAATGGGGCACCAGCCAAAGCAAAGGCCAGGGCCAGTAGTGGACGTCGTGGAGCTGAATGACGAGCCAGTGAAGGGCCCAAGGATCCCTCCTGTATGTGGCGAACAGGTCATCCGTGTCCCCACGTCCATCAACCATTGCACTGCTGGGGCCCAGGCTGCCAGGATTTCGGCCTTGCCTTCGGAGCCCGGCCACATAGGCAGCCTTGCACCGGAGGCGGGGACGTGTAGACAGCAAAAATTTGGAAACTGGCAGTGTTTCCTCGATTTCCCTGGCATCGGCCTTTTTGAGCGGCTTGCTTTTTTTCCTGGTAGGATAGGGCCCTGACGGAGAAAGGCAGGATTACGTGTGCAGGAAAGGTGTGTGTTGAGAGGGTGACTACGTTGAGACCACGTTGGGATCTTTAGTCCCAGGAAAGGCCCCTGGCGGGTGTGGGTCAATGTTCTCTACCCATCCCCCTTGGCGGGGGGAGGTTTTGACCATACAAAGCAGCAGCGCAATTATTCGTCGCCGGAGAGGTTGCATCTGCCCACAAGCTCCCCCTGGCCTGGGTCCGCCCCTACTGTATTGCGCGTGTCAGTCAACAGAAGCTAAGACCTTCCAGAGAGACTACCTGCTATTCTGTCCCCACGGGGAAGCAGTACAGCCAGAAGCCTCCCCCGTTCCATCTCTAGGCTCTCTCTCAGGCCCCTCATACTTGTGATGTGTCTCAGGGGTAGAATGAAGAGATTCCTCTGAGTGAACACATACGTGAGAGGCCACAGATGCTGAGGAAGGGCGCCTTGCCTAGTGATATCCTAGCGTAAGTGGAAAAGAGGTACCTGCCTGCTGTCCCAGTGTGTCGAACGTGTTCACATCAGGGGTTGCCTACTGTGAAGTTATTCCCTGGGTGCCCTGGATTTTGTGGCCAAAGACGCAAGGGGGCGTTGTCTGTCCATGGGTAAAATGGAGGGCTCTGCGGAACTGGCCGGTTAGGATGGACCTCTCCTATTGGCTGAGTGTTTGTGACTCGTCCCCGTCCGAAGTTCCGCCCAGCCTTCCGGTGGCTGTCACCATGGTGATTGGGAAAGAAGCCTTAGGCCCCACACTCAGCCCTCACCTGGCCTACCTGGCCTCATTACCCTCATCTAGACCACTGTGTGGATGAAAGAAAGGATGTCGGCCAGTGAGCACGTGTCCTGATTTCCTTGGAAGGATTAGGTTCCTTGCCTGGGCAGAAGACAGCCAAGGTCAGCCTGAGCCTAGACACCTAGTGACCTGTGACACTGCAGCCAGTGATAGATGTTGATGTCCACGCTCAGGTATCCGCAGGTGGCGGATTCAGTGTGGTGGGAAGAGAAGTGGAAGTAGAGATGACACACTCACGAGGGCACAGGCCAAAGGTCAGGGAAAATAGCTGAGGTCGTGGAGCTCTAGCGGAGCCAGTCTAGGGCCCAGGCCTCCCTGCTGTACGAGGCAAAGAGGTGATCCATATGCCGCCATCCGTAGATTCTGGACGGCTGGTTCCCTGGATGCCCGGATTTCGACCTCGTCTACCGAGAAGTGACGCACATGCAGTGTGCCACCGGAGGCTGTGGAGCAGCAGAGGGCAAAATCTTGAAAATGGGGGCTTCAGTTGACTTGGCCTGTGCTCTCCTTTGGCTGAGTGACATCGTGTGTTTCCTAGCAGGTGAAGACATTCGTGGAGAGAGGCGGTTTCCATGCGTGCAGGCAAAGTGTGTGCTGAGATGATGAGTTGCAGGGGAGACCAGGGTGGACTCTCCAGACCCAGAATAGGCCTCTGGCAGGTATGTGTCAATGTTTTCTGCCCATGGCACTCAGCCGGTTATTTGCATAGAATGTTAGGAGCGGAATTAGTAGTCTCCGGAGAGGCTGCCACTTGTCAGCGAGCTTCACCTGGCCAGGTCCCACGGTGATGTCAAGCTTCACCTGGCCAGGTCCGCCCGTGATGTAGCTCCCCAATCAATCACTGCTCTCTAGACCTTCCAGATAGACTCCCAGAACTTCTGTCCCCATGGGCAAACAGTAGAGCCAGAGGCCTTCCCCCTTTGCTCTTTGGTCTCTAGGCCCTCTGTCAGGCACTCCAAGGTGTGAAGTGACAAGGGGGAGAAGGAAGAGATTTCAGAGAACGAAGACAAGCAGAGAGAGACAGAGAGAGGCAAGAGATGCTGAGTGGGGATGCCTTGCCTACTGATATCCTCAGGAAAGTGGGAAAGAGGTACCTGGCGTGCTCTGCCAATGCCCTGAAGCAGTCCGCACCAGGGGCTCCCTTGTGCCTGCGTAGCCTTTCCCGGGGCGTGCTCAAATCCTGTGGCCACTAGGGGTCATAGGTCACAATGGAGGGCCCTGTGTCATCTGCCTGGCGGGCCGGATCTCTGCCATTGGCTCAGTCTTGTCACCAGGCCCATCCCAAGCTCCGCCCACTCTTGCGGTGGGGTACTGTCTCTATGGTGATGGCAAAGAAGCCTCAGTCCCGCCCACCTGGCCTTCACTTCACCTACCTGGCCCTCTGACCCTCACTCAGACCTCTGTGTTGATAAAAATCAATGTCCGCCAGTGCCCAGGTGTCAGCATCTGGGATAAAGGATTCGGGACCTTGCCTGGGGCAGAAGGCAGCCTAGGTCAGCGGGTAGCTGGAAGTCTAGTGACTTGTGACACTGGTGCCAGTGACAAATGGTGACTCCCACACTCACATATCCCCTGGTGGCAGAACGCTAGTGATGGGTGGAGAAAGATCGCTCCGGAGCACACGTTTAATGGGGCACCAGCCAAAGCAAAGGCCAGGGCCAGTAGTGGACGTCGTGGAGCTGAATGACGAGCCAGTGAAGGGCCCAAGGATCCCTCCTGTATGTGGCGAACAGGTCATCCGTGTCCCCACGTCCATCAACCATTGCACTGCTGGGGCCCAGGCTGCCAGGATTTCGGCCTTGCCTTCGGAGCCCGGCCACATAGGCAGCCTTGCACCGGAGGCGGGGACGTGTAGACAGCAAAAATTTGGAAACTGGCAGTGTTTCCTCGATTTCCCTGGCATCGGCCTTTTTGAGCGGCTTGCTTTTTTTCCTGGTAGGATAGGGCCCTGACGGAGAAAGGCAGGATTACGTGTGCAGGAAAGGTGTGTGTTGAGAGGGTGACTACGTTGAGACCACGTTGGGATCTTTAGTCCCAGGAAAGGCCCCTGGCGGGTGTGGGTCAATGTTCTCTACCCATCCCCCTTGGCGGGGGGAGGTTTTCACCATACAAAGCAGCAGCGCAATTATTCGTCGCCGGAGAGGTTGCATCTGCCCACAAGCTCCCCCTGGCCTGGGTCCGCCCCTACTGTATTGCGCGTGTCAGTCAACAGAAGCTAAGACCTTCCAGAGAGACTACCTGCTATTCTGTCCCCACGGGGAAGCAGTACAGCCAGAAGCCTCCCCCGTTCCATCTCTAGGCTCTCTCTCAGGCCCCTCATACTTGTGATGTGTCTCAGGGGTAGAATGAAGAGATTCCTCTGAGTGAACACATACGTGAGAGGCCACAGATGCTGAGGAAGGGCGCCTTGCCTAGTGATATCCTAGCGTAAGTGGAAAAGAGGTACCTGCCTGCTGTCCCAGTGTGTCGAACGTGTTCACATCAGGGGTTGCCTACTGTGAAGTTATTCCCTGGGTGCCCTGGATTTTGTGGCCAAAGACGCAAGGGGGCGTTGTCTGTCCATGGGTAAAATGGAGGGCTCTGCGGAACTGGCCGGTTAGGATGGACCTCTCCTATTGGCTGAGTGTTTGTGACTCGTCCCCGTCCGAAGTTCCGCCCAGCCTTCCGGTGGCTGTCACCATGGTGATTGGGAAAGAAGCCTTAGGCCCCACACTCAGCCCTCACCTGGCCTACCTGGCCTCATTACCCTCATCTAGACCACTGTGTGGATGAAAGAAAGGATGTCGGCCAGTGAGCACGTGTCCTGATTTCCTTGGAAGGATTAGG
This sequence comes from Loxodonta africana, assembly GCF_030014295.1. Classification (NCBI taxonomy): domain Eukaryota; kingdom Metazoa; phylum Chordata; class Mammalia; order Proboscidea; family Elephantidae; genus Loxodonta; species Loxodonta africana. The sequence continues at coordinate 190,312 of NW_026975056.1, forward strand.
TTCCTTGCCTGGGCAGAAGACAGCCAAGGTCAGCCTGAGCCTAGACACCTAGTGACCTGTGACACTGCAGCCAGTGATAGATGTTGATGTCCACGCTCAGGTATCCGCAGGTGGCGGATTCAGTGTGGTGGGAAGAGAAGTGGAAGTAGAGATGACACACTCACGAGGGCACAGGCCAAAGGTCAGGGAAAATAGCTGAGGTCGTGGAGCTCTAGCGGAGCCAGTCTAGGGCCCAGGCCTCCCTGCTGTACGAGGCAAAGAGGTGATCCATATGCCGCCATCCGTAGATTCTGGACGGCTGGTTCCCTGGATGCCCGGATTTCGACCTCGTCTACCGAGAAGTGACGCACATGCAGTGTGCCACCGGAGGCTGTGGAGCAGCAGAGGGCAAAATCTTGAAAATGGGGGCTTCAGTTGACTTGGCCTGTGCTCTCCTTTGGCTGAGTGACATCGTGTGTTTCCTAGCAGGTGAAGACATTCGTGGAGAGAGGCGGTTTCCATGCGTGCAGGCAAAGTGTGTGCTGAGATGATGAGTTGCAGGGGAGACCAGGGTGGACTCTCCAGACCCAGAATAGGCCTCTGGCAGGTATGTGTCAATGTTTTCTGCCCATGGCACTCAGCCGGTTATTTGCATAGAATGTTAGGAGCGGAATTAGTAGTCTCCGGAGAGGCTGCCACTTGTCAGCGAGCTTCACCTGGCCAGGTCCCACGGTGATGTCAAGCTTCACCTGGCCAGGTCCGCCCGTGATGTAGCTCCCCAATCAATCACTGCTCTCTAGACCTTCCAGATAGACTCCCAGAACTTCTGTCCCCATGGGCAAACAGTAGAGCCAGAGGCCTTCCCCCTTTGCTCTTTGGTCTCTAGGCCCTCTGTCAGGCACTCCAAGGTGTGAAGTGACAAGGGGGAGAAGGAAGAGATTTCAGAGAACGAAGACAAGCAGAGAGAGACAGAGAGAGGCAAGAGATGCTGAGTGGGGATGCCTTGCCTACTGATATCCTCAGGAAAGTGGGAAAGAGGTACCTGGCGTGCTCTGCCAATGCCCTGAAGCAGTCCGCACCAGGGGCTCCCTTGTGCCTGCGTAGCCTTTCCCGGGGCGTGCTCAAATCCTGTGGCCACTAGGGGTCATAGGTCACAATGGAGGGCCCTGTGTCATCTGCCTGGCGGGCCGGATCTCTGCCATTGGCTCAGTCTTGTCACCAGGCCCATCCCAAGCTCCGCCCACTCTTGCGGTGGGGGGACTGTCTCTATGGTGATGGCAAAGAAGCCTCAGCCCCGCCCACCTGGCCTTCACTTCACCTACCTGGCCCTCTGACCCTCACTCAGACCTCTGTGTTGATAAAAATCAATGTCCGCCAGTGCCCAGGTGTCAGCATCTGGGATAAAGGATTCGGGACCTTGCCTGGGGCAGAAGGCAGCCTAGGTCAGCGGGTAGCTGGAAGTCTAGTGACTTGTGACACTGCTGCCAGTGACAAATGGTGACTCCCACACTCACATATCCCCTGGTGGCAGAACGCTAGTGATGGGTGGAGAAAGATCGCTCCGGAGCACACGTTGAATGGGGCACCAGCCAAAGCAAAGGCCAGGGCCAGTAGTGGACGTCGTGGAGCTGAATGGCGAGCCAGTGAAGGGCCCAAGGATCCCTCCTGTATGTGGCGAACAGGTCATCCGTGTCCCCACGTCCATCAACCATTGCACTGCTGGGGCCCAGGCTGCCAGGATTTCGGCCTTGCCTTCGTTGCCCGACCACATAGGCAGCCTTGCACCGGAGGCGGGGACGTGTAGACAGCAAAAGTTTGGAAACTGGCAGTGTTTCCTCGATTTCCCTGGCATCGGCCTTTTTGAGCGGCTTGCTTTTTTTTCCTGGTAGGATAGGGCCCTGACGGAGAAAGGCAGGATTACGTGTGCAGGAAAGGTGTGTGTTGAGAGGGTGACGACGTTGAGACCACGTTGGGATCTTTAGTCCCAGGAAAGGCCCCTGGCGGGTGTGGGTCAATGTTCTCTACCCATCCCCCTTGGCGGGGGGAGGTTTTGACCATACAAAGCAGCAGCGCAATTATTCGTCGCCGGAGAGGTTGCATCTGCCCACAAGCTCCCCCTGGCCAGGGTCCGCCCCTACTGTATTGCGCGTGTCAGTCAACAGAAGCTAAGACCTTCCAGAGAGACTACCTGCTATTCTGTCCCCACGGGGAAGCAGTACAGCCAGAAGCCTCCCCCGTTCCATCTCTAGGCTCTCTCTCAGGCCCCTCATACTTGTGATGTGTCTCAGGGGTAGAATGAAGAGATTCCTCTGAGTGAACACATACGTGAGAGGCCAGAGATGCTGAGGAAGGGCGCCTTGCCTAGTGATATCCTAGCGTAAGTGGAAAAGAGGTACCTGCCTGCTGTCCCAGTGTGTCGAACGTGTTCACATCAGGGGTTGCCTACTGTGAAGTTATTCCCTGGGTGCCCTGGATTTTGTGGCCAAAGACGCAAGGGGCCGTTGTCTGTCCATGGGTAAAATGGAGGGCTCTGCGGAACTGGCCGGTTAGGCTGGACCTCTCCTATTGGCTGAGTGTTTGTGACTCGTCCCCGTCCGAAGTTCCGCCCAGCCTTCCGGTGGCTGTCAGCATGGTGATTGGGAAAGAAGCCTTAGGCCCCACACTCAGCCCTCACCTGGCCTACCTGGCCTCATTACCCTCATCTAGACCACTGTGTGGATGAAAGAAAGGATGTCGTCCAGTGAGCACGTGTCCTGATTTCCTTGGAAGGATTAGGTTCCTTGCCTGGGCAGAAGACAGCCAAGGTCAGCCTGAGCCTAGACACCTAGTGACCTGTGACACTGCAGCCAGTGATAGATGTTGATGTCCACGCTCAGGTATCCGCAGGTGGCGGATTCAGTGTGGTGGGAAGAGAAGTGGAAGTAGAGATGACACACTCACGAGGGCACAGGCCAAAGGTCAGGGAAAATAGCTGAGGTCGTGGAGCTGTAGCAGAGCCAGTCTAGGGCCCAGGCCTCCCTGCTGTACGAGGCAAAGAGGTGATCCATATGCCGCCATCCGTAGATTCTGGACGGCTGGTTCCCTGGATGCCCGGATTTCGACCTCGTCTACCGAGAAGTGACGCACATGCAGTGTGCCACCGGAGGCTGTGGAGCAGCAGAGGGCAAAATCTTGAAAATGGGGGCTTCAGTTGACTTGGCCTGTGCTCTCCTTTGGCTGAGTGACATCGTGTGTTTCCTAGCAGGTGAAGACATTCGTGGAGAGAGGCGGTTTCCATGCGTGCAGGCAAAGTGTGTGCTGAGATGATGAGTTGCAGGGGAGACCAGGGTGGACTCTCCAGACCCAGAATAGGCCTCTGGCAGGTATGTGTCAATGTTTTCTGCCCATGGCACTCAGCCGGTTATTTGCATAGAATGTTAGGAGCGGAATTAGTAGTCTCCGGAGAGGCTGCCACTTGTCAGCGAGCTTCACCTGGCCAGGTCCCACGGTGATGTCAAGCTTCACCTGGCCAGGTCCGCCCGTGATGTAGCTCCCCAATCAATCACTGCTCTCTAGACCTTCCAGATAGACTCCCAGAACTTCTGTCCCCATGGGCAAACAGTAGAGCCAGAGGCCTTCCCCCTTTGCTCTTTGGTCTCTAGGCCCTCTGTCAGGCACTCCAAGGTGTGAAGTGACAAGGGGGAGAAGGAAGAGATTTCAGAGAACGAAGACAAGCAGAGAGAGACAGAGAGAGGCAAGAGATGCTGAGTGGGGATGCCTTGCCTACTGATATCCTCAGGAAAGTGGGAAAGAGGTACCTGGCGTGCTCTGCCAATGCCCTGAAGCAGTCCGCACCAGGGGCTCCCTTGTGCCTGCGTAGCCTTTCCCGGGGCGTGCTCAAATCCTGTGGCCACTAGGGGTCATAGGTCACAATGGAGGGCCCTGTGTCATCTGCCTGGCGGGCCGGATCTCTGCCATTGGCTCAGTCTTGTCACCAGGCCCATCCCAAGCTCCGCCCACTCTTGCGGTGGGGGGACTGTCTCTATGGTGATGGCAAAGAAGCCTCAGCCCCACCCACCTGGCCTTGACTTCACCTACCTGGCCCTCTGACCCTCACTCAGACCTCTGTGTTGATAAAAATCAATGTCCGCCAGTGCCCAGGTGTCAGCATCTGGGATAAAGGATTCGGGACCTTGCCTGGGGCAGAAGGCAGCCTAGGTCAGCGGGTAGCTGGAAGCCTAGTGACTTGTGACACTGCTGCCAGTGACAAATGGTGACTCCCACACTCACATATCCCCTGGTGGCAGAACGCTAGTGATGGGTGGAGAAAGATCGCTCCGGAGCACACGTTTAATGGGGCACCAGCCAAAGCAAAGGCCAGGGCCAGTAGTGGACGTCGTGGAGCTGAATGGCGAGCCAGTGAAGGGCCCAAGGATCCCTCCTGTATGTGGCGAACAGGTCATCCGTGTCCCCACGTCCATCAACCATTGCACTGCTGGGGCCCAGGCTGCCAGGATTTCGGCCTTGCCTTCGGAGCCCGACCACATAGGCAGCCTTGCACCGGAGGCGGGGACGTGTAGACAGCAAAAGTTTGGAAACTGGCAGTGTTTCCTCGATTTCCCTGGCATCGGCCTTTTTGAGCGGCTTGCTTTTTTTTCCTGGTAGGATAGGGCCCTGACGGAGAAAGGCAGGATTACGTGTGCAGGAAAGGTGTGTGTTGAGAGGGTGACGACGTTGAGACCACGTTGGGATCTTTAGTCCCAGGAAAGGCCCCTGGCGGGTGTGGGTCAATGTTCTCTACCCATCCCCCTTGGCGGGGGGAGGTTTTCACCATACAAAGCAGCAGCGCAATTATTCGTCGCCGGAGAGGTTGCATCTGCCCACAAGCTCCCCCTGGCCAGGGTCCGCCCCTACTGTATTGCGCGTGTCAGTCAACAGAAGCTAAGACCTTCCAGAGAGACTACCTGCTATTCTGTCCCCACGGGGAAGCAGTACAGCCAGAAGCCTCCCCCGTTCCATCTCTAGGCTCTCTCTCAGGCCCCTCATACTTGTGATGTGTCTCAGGGGTAGAATGAAGAGATTCCTCTGAGTGAACACATACGTGAGAGGCCACAGATGCTGAGGAAGGGCGCCTTGCCTAGTGATATCCTAGCGTAAGTGGAAAAGAGGTACCTGCCTGCTGTCCCAGTGTGTCGAACGTGTTCACATCAGGGGTTGCCTACTGTGAAGTTATTCCCTGGGTGCCCTGGATTTTGTGGCCAAAGACGCAAGGGGGCGTTGTCTGTCCATGGGTAAAATGGAGGGCTCTGCGGAACTGGCCGGTTAGGCTGGACCTCTCCTATTGGCTGAGTGTTTGTGACTCGTCCCCGTCAGAAGTTCCGCCCAGCCTTCCGGTGGCTGTCAGCATGGTGATTGGGAAAGAAGCCTTAGGCCCCACACTCAGCCCTCACCTGGCCTACCTGGCCTCTTTCCCCTCATCTAGACCGCTGTGTGGATGAAAGAAAGGATGTCGGCCAGTGAGCACGTGTCCTGATTTCCTTGGAAGGATTAGGTTCCTTGCCTGGGCAGAAGACAGCCAAGGTCAGCCTGAGCCTAGACACCTAGTGACCTGTGACACTGCAGCCAGTGATAGATGTTGATGTCCACGCTCAGGTATCCGCAGGTGGCGGATTCAGTGTGGTGGGAAGAGAAGTGGAAGTAGAGATGACACACTCACGAGGGCACGGTCCAAAGGTCAGGGAAAATAGCTGAGGTCGTGGAGCTCTAGCGGAGCCAGTCTAGGGCCCAGGCCTCCCTGCTGTACGAGGCAAAGAGGTGATCCATATGCCGCCATCCGTAGATTCTGGACGGCTGGTTCCCTGGATGCCCGGATTTCGGCCTCGTCTACCGAGAAGTGACGCACATGCAGTGTGCCACCGGAGGCTGTGGAGCAGCAGAGGGCAAAATCTTGAAAATGGGGGCTTCAGTTGACTTGGCCTGTGCTCTCCTTTGGCTGAGTGACATCGTGTGTTTCCTAGCAGGTGAAGACATTCGTGGAGAGAGGCGGTTTCCATGCGTGCAGGCAAAGTGTGTGCTGAGATGATGAGTTGCAGGGGAGACCAGGGTGGACTCTCCAGACCCAGAATAGGCCTCTGGCAGGTATGTGTCAATGTTTTCTGCCCATGGCACTCAGCCGGTTATTTGCATAGAATGTTAGGAGCGGAATTAGTAGTCTCCGGAGAGGCTGCCACTTGTCAGCAAGCTTCACCTGGCCAGGTCCCACGGTGATGTCAAGCTTCACCTGGCCAGGTCCGCCCGTGATGTAGCTCCCCAATCAATCACTACTCTCTAGACCTTCCAGATCGACTCCCAGAACTTCTCTCCCCGTGGGGAAGCAGTAGAGCCAGAGGCCTTCCCCCTTTGCTCTTTGGTCTCTAGGCCCTCTGTCAGGCACTCCAAGGTGTGAAGTGACGAGGGGGAGAAGGAAGAGATTTCAGAGAACGAAGACAAGCAGAGAGAGACAGAGAGAGGCAAGAGATGCTGAGTGGGGATGCCTTGCCTAGTGATATCCTCAGGAAAGTGGGAAAGAGGTACCTGGCGTGCTCTGCCAATGCCCTGAAGCAGTCCGCACCAGGGGCTCCCTTGTGCCTGCGTAGCCTTTCCCGGGGCGTGCTCAAATCCTGTGGCCACTAGGAGTCATAGGTCACAATGGAGGGCCCTGTGTCATCTGCCTGGCGGGCCGGATCTCTGCCATTGGCTCAGTCTTGTCACCAGGCCCATCCCAAGCTCCGCCCACTCTTGCGGTGGGGGGACTGTCTCTATGGTGATGGCAAAGAAGCCTCAGCCCCGCCCACCTGGCCTTCACTTCACCTACCTGGCCCTCTGACCCTCACTCAGACCTCTGTGTTGATAAAAATCAATGTCCGCCAGTGCCCAGGTGTCAGCATCTGGGATAAAGGATTCGGGACCTTGACTGGGGCAAAAGGCAGCCTAGGTCAGCGGGTAGCTGGAAGCCTAGTGACTTGTGACGCTGCTGCCAGTGACAAATGGTGACTCCCACACTCACATATCCCCTGGTGGCAGAACGCTAGTGATGGGTGGAGAAAGATCGCTCCGGAGCACACGTTTAATGGGGCACCAGCCAAAGCAAAGGCCAGGGCCAGTAGTGGACGTCGTGGAGCTGAATGGCGAGCCAGTGAAGGGCCCAAGGATCCCTCCTGTATGTGGCGAACAGGTCATCCGTGTCCCCACGTCCATCAACCATTGCACTGCTGGGGCCCAGGCTGCCAGGATTTCGGCCTTGCCTTCGGAGCCCGGCCACATAGGCAGCCTTGCACCGGAGGCGGGGACGTGTAGACAGCAAAAATTTGGAAACTGGCAGTGTTTCCTCGATTTCCCTGGCATCGGCCTTTTTGAGCGGCTTGCTTTTTTTCCTGGTAGGATAGGGCCCTGACGGAGAAAGGCAGGATTACGTGTGCAGGAAAGGTGTGTGTTGAGAGGGTGACTACGTTGAGACCACGTTGGGATCTTTAGTCCCAGGAAAGGCCCCTGGCGGGTGTGGGTCAATGTTCTCTACCCATCCCCCTTGGCGGGGGGAGGTTTTCACCATACAAAGCAGCAGCGCAATTATTCGTCGCCGGAGAGGTTGCATCTGCCCACAAGCTCCCCCTGGCCAGGGTCCGCCCCTACTGTATTGTGCGTGTCAGTCAACAGAAGCTAAGACCTTCCAGAGAGACTACCTGCTATTCTGTCCCCACGGGGAAGCAGTACAGCCAGAAGCCTCCCCCGTTCCATCTCTAGGCTCTCTCTCAGGCCCCTCATACTTGTGATGTGTCTCAGGGGTAGAATGAAGAGATTCCTCTGAGTGAACACATACGTGAGAGGCCACAGATGCTGAGGAAGGGCGCCTTGCCTAGTGATATCCTAGCGTAAGTGGAAAAGAGGTACCTGCCTGCTGTCCCAGTGTGTCGAACGTGTTCACATCAGGGGTTGCCTACTGTGAAGTTATTCCCTGGGTGCCCTGGATTTTGTGGCCAAAGACGCAAGGGGGCGTTGTCTGTCCATGGGTAAAATGGAGGGCTCTGCGGAACTGGCCGGTTAGGCTGGACCTCTCCTATTGGCTGAGTGTTTGTGACTCGTCCCCGTCAGAAGTTCCGCCCAGCCTTCCGGTGGCTGTCAGCATGGTGATTGGGAAAGAAGCCTTAGGCCCCACACTCAGCCCTCACCTGGCCTACCTGGCCTCTTTCCCCTCATCTAGACCGCTGTGTGGATGAAAGAAAGGATGTCGGCCAGTGAGCACGTGTCCTGATTTCCTTGGAAGGATTAGGTTCCTTGCCTGGGCAGAAGACAGCCAAGGTCAGCCTGAGCCTAGACACCTAGTGACCTGTGACACTGCAGCCAGTGATAGATGTTGATGTCCACGCTCAGGTATCCGCAGGTGGCGGATTCAGTGTGGTGGGAAGAGAAGTGGAAGTAGAGATGACACACTCACGAGGGCACGGTCCAAAGGTCAGGGAAAATAGCTGAGGTCGTGGAGCTCTAGCGGAGCCAGTCTAGGGCCCAGGCCTCCCTGCTGTACGAGGCAAAGAGGTGATCCATATGCCGCCATCCGTAGATTCTGGACGGCTGGTTCCCTGGATGCCCGGATTTCGACCTCGTCTACCGAGAAGTGACGCACATGCAGTGTGCCACCGGAGGCTGTGGAGCAGCAGAGGGCAAAATCTTGAAAATGGGGGCTTCAGTTGACTTGGCCTGTGCTCTCCTTTGGCTGAGTGACATCGTGTGTTTCCTAGCAGGTGAAGACATTCGTGGAGAGAGGCGGTTTCCATGCGTGCAGGCAAAGTGTGTGCTGAGATGATGAGTTGCAGGGGAGACCAGGGTGGACTCTCCAGACCCAGAATAGGCCTCTGGCAGGTATGTGTCAATGTTTTCTGCCCATGGCACTCAGCCGGTTATTTGCATAGAATGTTAGGAGCGGAATTAGTAGTCTCCGGAGAGGCTGCCACTTGTCAGCAAGCTTCACCTGGCCAGGTCCCACGGTGATGTCAAGCTTCACCTGGCCAGGTCCGCCCGTGATGTAGCTCCCCAATCAATCACTACTCTCTAGACCTTCCAGATCGACTCCCAGAACTTCTCTCCCCGTGGGGAAGCAGTAGAGCCAGAGGCCTTCCCCCTTTGCTCTTTGGTCTCTAGGCCCTCTGTCAGGCACTCCAAGGTGTGAAGTGACGAGGGGGAGAAGGAAGAGATTTCAGAGAACGAAGACAAGCAGAGAGAGACAGAGAGAGGCAAGAGATGCTGAGTGGGGATGCCTTGCCTACTGATATCCTCAGGAAAGTGGGAAAGAGGTACCTGGCGTGCTCTGCCAATGCCCTGAAGCAGTCCGCACCAGGGGCTCCCTTGTGCCTGCGTAGCCTTTCCCGGGGCGTGCTCAAATCCTGTGGCCACTAGGGGTCATAGGTCACAATGGAGGGCCCTGTGCCATCTGCCTGGCGGGCCGGATCTCTGCCATTGGCTCAGTCTTGTCACCAGGCCCATCCCAAGCTCCGCCCACTCTTGCGGTGGGGGGACTGTCTCTATGGTGATGGCAAAGAAGCCTCAGCCCCGCCCACCTGGCCTTGACTTCACCTACCTGGCCCTCTGACCCTCACTCAGACCTCTGTGTTGATAAAAATCAATGTCCGCCAGTGCCCAGGTGTCAGCATCTGGGATAAAGGATTCGGGACCTTGCCTGGGGCAGAAGGCAGCCTAGGTCAGCGGGTAGCTGGAAGTCTAGTGACTTGTGACACTGCTGCCAGTGACAAATGGTGACTCCCACACTCACATATCCCCTGGTGGCAGAACGCTAGTGATGGGTGGAGAAAGATCGCTCCGGAGCACACGTTTAATGGGGCACCAGCCAAAGCAAAGGCCAGGGCCAGTAGTGGACGTCGTGGAGCTGAATGGCGAGCCAGTGAAGGGCCCAAGGATCCCTCCTGTATGTGGCGAACAGGTCATCCGTGTCCCCACGTCCATCAACCATTGCACTGCTGGGGCCCAGGCTGCCAGGATTTCGGCCTTGCCTTCGGAGCCCGGCCACATAGGCAGCCTTGCACCGGAGGCGGGGACGTGTAGACAGCAAAAATTTGGAAACTGGCAGTGTTTCCTCGATTTCCCTGGCATCGGCCTCTTTGAGCGGCTTGCTTTTTTTCCTGGTAGCATAGGGCCCTGACGGAGAAAGGCAGGATTACGTGTGCAGGAAAGGTGTGTGTTGAGAGGGTGACGACGTTGAGACCACGTTGGGATCTTTAGTCCCAGGAAAGGCCCCTGGCGGGTGTGGGTCAATGTTCTCTACCCATCCCCCTTGGCGGGGGGAGGTTTTCACCATACAAAGCAGCAGCGCAATTATTCGTCGCCGGAGAGGTTGCATCTGCCCACAAGCTCCCCCTGGCCAGGGTCCGCCCCTACTGTATTGCGCGTGTCAGTCAACAGAAGCTAAGACCTTCCAGAGAGACTACCTGCTATTCTGTCCCCACGGGGAAGCAGTACAGCCAGAAGCCTCCCCCGTTCCATCTCTAGGCTCTCTCTCAGGCCCCTCATACTTGTGATGTGTCTCAGGGGTAGAATGAAGAGATTCCTCTGAGTGAACACATACGTGAGAGGCCACAGATGCTGAGGAAGGGCGCCTTGCCTAGTGATATCCTAGCGTAAGTGGAAAAGAGGTACCTGCCTGCTGTCCCAGTGTGTCGAACGTGTTCACATCAGGGGTTGCCTACTGTGAAGTTATTCCCTGGGTGCCCTGGATTTTGTGGCCAAAGACGCAAGGGGGCGTTGTCTGTCCATGGGTAAAATGGAGGGCTCTGCGGAACTGGCCGGTTAGGCTGGACCTCTCCTATTGGCTGAGTGTTTGTGACTCGTCCCCGTCAGAAGTTCCGCCCAGCCTTCCGGTGGCTGTCACCATGGTGATTGGGAAAGAAGCCTTAGGCCCCACACTCAGCCCTCACCTGGCCTACCTGGCCTCTTTCCCCTCATCTAGACCGCTGTGTGGATGAAAGAAAGGATGTCGGCCAGTGAGCACGTGTCCTGATTTCCTTGGAAGGATTAGGTTCCTTGCCTGGGCAGAAGACAGCCAAGGTCAGCCTGAGCCTAGACACCTAGTGACCTGTGACACTGCAGCCAGTGATAGATGTTGATGTCCACGCTCAGGTATCCGCAGGTGGCGGATTCAGTGTGGTGGGAAGAGAAGTGGAAGTAGAGATGACACACTCACGAGGGCACGGTCCAAAGGTCAGGGAAAATAGCTGAGGTCGTGGAGCTCTAGCGGAGCCAGTCTAGGGCCCAGGCCTCCCTGCTGTTCGAGGCAAAGAGGTGATCCATATGCCGCCATCCGTAGATTCTGGACGGCTGGGGCCCTGGATGCCCGGATTTCGGCCTCGTCTACCGAGAAGTGACGCACATGCAGTGTGCCACCGGAGGCTGTGGAGCAGCAGAGGGCAAAATCTTGAAAATGGGGGCTTCAGTTGACTTGGCCTGTGCTCTCCTTTGGCTGAGTGACATCGTGTGTTTCCTAGCAGGTGAAGACATTCGTGGAGAGAGGCGGTTTCCATGCGTGCAGGCAAAGTGTGTGCTGAGATGATGAGTTGCAGGGGAGACCAGGGTGGACTCTCCAGACCCAGAATAGGCCTCTGGCAGGTATGTGTCAATGTTTTCTGCCCATGGCACTCAGCCGGTTATTTGCATAGAATGTTAGGAGCGGAATTAGTAGTCTCCGGAGAGGCTGCCACTTGTCAGCGAGCTTCACCTGGCCAGGTCCCACGGTGATGTCAAGCTTCACCTGGCCAGGTCCGCCCGTGATGTAGCTCCCCAATCAATCACTACTCTCTAGACCTTCCAGATAGACTCCCAGAACTTCTCTCCCCACGGGCAAGCAGTAGAGCCAGAGGCCTTCCCCCTTTGCTCTTTGGTCTCTAGGCCCTCTGTCAGGCACTCCAAGGTGTGAAGTGACAAGGGGGAGAAGGAAGAGATTTCAGAGAACGAAGACAAGCAGAGAGAGACAGAGAGAGGCAAGAGATGCTGAGTGGGGATGCCTTGCCTACTGATATCCTCAGGAAAGTGGGAAAGAGGTACCTGGCGTGCTCTGCCAATGCCCTGAAGCAGTCCGCACCAGGGGCTCCCTTGTGCCTGCGTAGCCTTTCCCGGGGCGTGCTCAAATCCTGTGGCCACTAGGGGTCATAGGTCACAATGGAGGGCCCTGTGTCATCTGCCTGGCGGGCCGGATCTCTGCCATTGGCTCAGTCTTGTCACCAGGCCCATCCCAAGCTCCGCCCACTCTTGCGGTGGGGGGACTGTCTCTATGGTGATGGCAAAGAAGCCTCAGCCCCGCCCACCTGGCCTTCACTTCACCTACCTGGCCCTCTGACCCTCACTCAGACCTCTGTGTTGATAAAAATCAATGTCCGCCAGTGCCCAGGTGTCAGCATCTGGGATAAAGGATTCGGGACCTTGCCTGGGGCAGAAGGCAGCCTAGGTCAGCGGGTAGCTGGAAGTCTAGTGACTTGTGACACTGCTGCCAGTGACAAATGGTGACTCCCACACTCACATATCCCCTGGTGGCAGAACGCTAGTGGTGGGTGGAGAAACATCGCTCCAGAGCACACGTTTAATGGGGCACCAGCCAAAGCAAAGGCCAGGGCCAGTAGTGGACGTCGTGGAGCTGAATGGCGAGCCAGTGAAGGGCCCAAGGATCCCTCCTGTATGTGGCGAACAGGTCATCCGTGTCCCCACGTCCATCAACCATTGCACTGCTGGGGCCCAGGCTGCCAGGATTTCGGCCTTGCCTTCGGAGCCCGGCCACATAGGCAGCCTTGCACCGGAGGCGGGGACGTGTAGACAGCAAAAATTTGGAAACTGGCAGTGTTTCCTCGATTTCCCTGGCATCGGCCTTTTTGAGCGGCTTGCTTTTTTTCCTGGTAGGATAGGGCCCTGACGGAGAAAGGCAGGATTACGTGTGCAGGAAAGGTGTGTGTTGAGAGGGTGACGACGTTGAGACCACGTTGGGATCTTTAGTCCCAGGAAAGGCCCCTGGCGGGTGTGGGTCAATGTTCTCTACCCATCCCCCTTGGCGGGGGGAGGTTTTCACCATACAAAGCAGCAGCGCAATTATTCGTCGCCGGAGAGGTTGCATCTGCCCACAAGCTCCCCCTGGCCTGAGTCCGCCCCTACTGTATTGCGCGTGTCAGTCAACAGAAGCTAAGACCTTCCAGAGAGACTACCTGCTATTCTGTCCCCACGGGGAAGCAGTACAGCCAGAAGCCTCCCCCGTTCCATCTCTAGGCTCTCTCTCAGGCCCCTCATACTTGTGATGTGTCTCAGGGGTAGAATGAAGAGATTCCTCTGAGTGAACACATACGTGAGAGGCCACAGATGCTGAGGAAGGGCGCCTTGCCTAGTGATATCCTAGCGTAAGTGGAAAAGAGGTACCTGCCTGCTGTCCCAGTGTGTCGAACGTGTTCACATCAGGGGTTGCCTACTGTGAAGTTATTCCCTGGGTGCCCTGGATTTTGTGGCCAAAGACGCAAGGGGGCGTTGTCTGTCCATGGGTAAAATGGAGGGCTCTGCGGAACTGGCCGGTTAGGCTGGACCTCTCCTATTGGCTGAGTGTTTGTGACTCGTCCCCGTCAGAAGTTCCGCCCAGCCTTCCGGTGGCTGTCACCATGGTGATTGGGAAAGAAGCCTTAGGCCCCACACTCAGCCCTCACCTGGCCTACCTGGCCTCTTTCCCCTCATCTAGACCGCTGTGTGGATGAAAGAAAGGATGTCGGCCAGTGAGCACGTGTCCTGATTTCCTTGGAAGGATTAGGTTCCTTGCCTGGGCAGAAGACAGCCAAGGTCAGCCTGAGCCTAGACACCTAGTGACCTGTGACACTGCAGCCAGTGATAGATGTTGATGTCCACGCTGAGGTATCCGCAGGTGGCGGATTCAGTGTGGTGGGAAGAGAAGTGGAAGTAGAGATGACACACTCACGAGGGCACGGTCCAAAGGTCAGGGAAAATAGCTGAGGTCGTGGAGCTCTAGCGGAGCCAGTCTAGGGCCCAGGCCTCCCTGCTGTACGAGGCAAAGAGGTGATCCATATGCCGCCATCCGTAGACTGTGGACGGCTGGGGCCCTGGATGCCCGGATTTCGTCCTTATCTACCGAGAAGTGACGCACATGCAGTGTGCCACCGGAGGCTGTGGAGCAGCAGAGGGCAAAATCTTGAAAATGGGGGCTTCAGTTGACTTGGCCTGTGCTCTCCTTTGGCTGAGTGACATCGTGTGTTTCCTAGCAGGTGAAGACATTCGTGGAGAGAGGCGGTTTCCATGCGTGCAGGCAAAGTGTGTGCTGAGATGATGAGTTGCAGGGGAGACCAGGGTGGACTCTCCAGACCCAGAATAGGCCTCTGGCAGGTATGTGTCAATGTTTTCTGCCCATGGCACTCAGCCGGTTATTTGCATAGAATGTTAGGAGCGGAATTAGTAGTCTCCGGAGAGGCTGCCACTTGTCAGCGAGCTTCACCTGGCCAGGTCCCACGGTGATGTCAAGCTTCACCTGGCCAGGTCCGCCCGTGATGTAGCTTCCCAATCAATCACTACTCTCTAGACCTTCCAGATAGACTCCCAGAACTTCTCTCCCCATGGGCAAGCAGTAGAGCCAGAGGCCTTCCCCCTTTGCTCTTTGGTCTCTAGGCCCTCTGTCAGGCACTCCAAGGTGTGAAGTGACAAGGGGGAGAAGGAAGAGATTTCAGAGAACGAAGACAAGCAGAGAGAGACAGAGAGAGGCAAGAGATGCTGAGTGGGGATGCCTTGCCTACTGATATCCTCAGGAAAGTGGGAAAGAGGTACCTGGCGTGCTCTGCCAATGCCCTGAAGCAGTCCGCACCAGGGGCTCCCTTGTGCCTGCGTAGCCTTTCCCGGGGCGTGCTCAAATCCTGTGGCCACTAGGGGTCATAGGTCACAATGGAGGGCCCTGTGTCATCTGCCTGGCGGGCCGGATCTCTGCCATTGGCTCAGTCTTGTCACCAGGCCCATCCCAAGCTCCGCCCACTCTTGCGGTGGGGGGACTGTCTCTATGGTGATGGCAAAGAAGCCTCAGCCCCGCCCACCTGGCCTTCACTTCACCTACCTGGCCCTCTGACCCTCACTCAGACCTCTGTGTTGATAAAAATCAATGTCCGCCAGTGCCCAGGTGTCAGCATCTGGGATAAAGGATTCGGGACCTTGCCTGGGGCAGAAGGCAGCCTAGGTCAGCGGGTAGCTGGAAGTCTAGTGACTTGTGACACTGCTGCCAGTGACAAATGGTGACTCCCACACTCACATATCCCCTGGTGGCAGAATGCTAGTGATGGGTGGAGATAGATCGCTCCGGAGCACACGTTTAATGGGGCACCAGCCAAAGCAAAGGCCAGGGCCAGTAGTGGACGTCGTGGAGCTGAATGGCGAGCCAGTGAAGGGCCCAAGGATCCCTCCTGTATGTGGCGAACAGGTCATCCGTGTCCCCACGTCCATCAACCATTGCACTGCTGGGGCCCAGGCTGCCAGGATTTCGGCCTTGCCTTCGGAGCCCGGCCACATAGGCAGCCTTGCACCGGAGGCGGGGACGTGTAGACAGCAAAAATTTGGAAACTGGCAGTGTTTCCTCGATTTCCCTGGCATCGGCCTCTTTGAGCGGCTTGCTTTTTTTCCTGGTAGCATAGGGCCCTGACGGAGAAAGGCAGGATTACGTGTGCAGGAAAGGTGTGTGTTGAGAGGATGACGACGTTGAGACCATGTTGGGATCTTTAGTCCCAGGAAAGGCCCCTGGCGGGTGTGGGTCAATGTTCTCTACCCATCCCCCTTGGCGGGGGGAGGTTTTCACCATACAAAGCAGCAGCGCAATTATTCGTCGCCAGAGAGGTTGCATCTGCCCACAAGCTCCCCCTGGCCAGGGTCCGCCCCTACTGTATTGCGCGTGTCAGTCAACAGAAGCTAAGACCTTCCAGAGAGACTACCTGCTATTCTGTCCCCACGGGGAAGCAGTACAGCCAGAAGCCTCCCCCGTTCCATCTCTAGGCTCTCTCTCAGGCCCCTCATACTTGTGATGTGTCTCAGGGGTAGAATGAAGAGATTCCTCTGAGTGAACACATACGTGAGAGGCCACAGATGCTGAGGAAGGGCGCCTTGCCTAGTGATATCCTAGCGTAAGTGGAAAAGAGGTACCTGCCTGCTGTCCCAGTGTGTCGAACGTGTTCACATCAGGGGTTGCCTACTGTGAAGTTATTCCCTGGGTGCCCTGGATTTTGTGGCCAAAGACGCAAGGGGCCGTTGTCTGTCCATGGGTAAAATGGAGGGCTCTGCAGAACTGGCCGGTTAGGCTGGACCTCTCCTATTGGCTGAGTGTTTGTGACTCGTCCCCGTCCGAAGTTCCGCCCAGCCTTCCGGTGGCTGTCACCATGGTGATTGGGAAAGAAGCCTTAGGCCCCACACTCAGCCCTCACCTGGCCTACCTGGCCTCTTTCCCCTCATCTAGACCGCTGTGTGGATGAAAGAAAGGATGTCGGCCAGTGAGCACGTGTCCTGATTTCCTTGGAAGGATTAGGTTCCTTGCCTGGGCAGAAGACAGCCAAGGTCAGCCTGAGCCTAGACACCTAGTGACCTGTGACACTGCAGCCAGTGATAGATGTTGATGTCCACGCTCAGGTATCCGCAGGTGGCGGATTCAGTGTGGTGGGAAGAGAAGTGGAAGTAGAGATGACACACTCACGAGGGCACAGGCCAAAGGTCAGGGAAAATAGCTGAGGTCGTGGAGCTCTAGCGGAGCCAGTCTAGGGCCCAGGCCTCCCTGCTGTACGAGGCAAAGAGGTGATCCATATGCCGCCATCCGTAGATTCTGGACGGCTGGGGCCCTGGATGCCCGGATTTCGGCCTCGTCTACCGAGAAGTGACGCACATGCAGTGTGCCACCGGAGGCTGTGGAGCAGCAGAGGGCAAAATCTTGAAAATGGGGGCTTCAGTTGACTTGGCCTGTGCTCTCCTTTGGCTGAGTGACATCGTGTGTTTCCTAGCAGGTGAAGACATTCGTGGAGAGAGGCGGTTTCCATGCGTGCAGGCAAAGTGTGTGCTGAGATGATGAGTTGCAGGGGAGACCAGGGTGGACTCTCCAGACCCAGAATAGGCCTCTGGCAGGTATGTGTCAATGTTTTCTGCCCATGGCACTCAGCCGGTTATTTGCATAGAATGTTAGGAGCGGAATTAGTAGTCTCCGGAGAGGCTGCCACTTGTCAGCGAGCTTCACCTGGCCAGGTCCCACGGTGATGTCAAGCTTCACCTGGCCAGGTCCGCCCGTGATGTAGCTCCCTAATCAATCACTACTCTCTAGACCTTCCAGATAGACTCCCAGAACTTCTCTCCCCATGGGCAAGCAGTAGAGCCAGAGGCCTTCCCCCTTTGCTCTTTGGTCTCTAGGCCCTCTGTCAGGCACTCCAAGGTGTGAAGTGACAAGGGGGAGAAGGAAGAGATTTCAGAGAACGAAGACAAGCAGAGAGAGAGAGAGAGAGGCAAGAGATGCTGAGTGGGGATGCCTTGCCTACTGATATCCTCAGGGAAGTGGGAAAGAGGTACCTGGCGTGCTCTGCCAATGCCCTGAAGCAGTCCGCACCAGGGGCTCCCTTGTGCCTGCGTAGCCTTTCCCGGGTCGTGCTCAAATCCTGTGGCCACTAGGGGTCATAGGTCCCAATGGAGGGCCCTGTGTCATCTGCCTGGTGGGCCGGATCTCTGCCATTGGCTCAGTCTTGTCACCAGGCCCATCCCAAGCTCCGCCCACTCTTGCGGTGGGGGGACTGTCTCTATGGTGATGTCAAAGAAGCCTCAGCCCCACCCACCTGGCCTTCACTTCACCTACCTGGCCCTCTGACCCTCACTCAGACCTCTGTGTTGATAAAAATCAATGTCCGCCAGTGCCCAGGTGTCAGCATCTGGGATAAAGGATTCGGGACCTTGCCTGGGGCAGAAGGCAGCCTAGGTCAGCGGGTAGCTGGAAGTCTAGTGACTTGTGACACTGCTGCCAGTGACAAATGGTGACTCCCACACTCACATATCCCCTGGTGGCAGAATGCTTGTGATGGGTGGAGAAACATCGCTCCAGAGCACACGTTTAATGGGGCACCAGCCAAAGCAAAGGCCAGGGCCAGTAGTGGACGTCGTGGAGCTGAATGGTGAGCCAGTGAAGGGCCCAAGG
This sequence comes from Loxodonta africana, assembly GCF_030014295.1. NCBI lineage: Eukaryota > Metazoa > Chordata > Mammalia > Proboscidea > Elephantidae > Loxodonta > Loxodonta africana. Next base: position 208,475 of record NW_026975056.1, read on the forward strand.
ATCCCTCCTGTGTGTGGTGAACAGGTCATCCGTGTCCCCACGTCCATCAACCATTGCACTGCTGGGGCCCAGGCTGCCAGGATTTCGGCCTTGCCTTCGGAGCCCGACCACATAGGCAGCCTTGCACCGGAGGCGGGGACGTGTAGACAGCAAAAATTTGGAAACTGGCAGTGTTTCCTCGATTTCCCTGGCATCGGCCTCTTTGAGCGGCTTCCTTTTTTTCCTGGTAGGATAGGGCCCTGACGGAGAAAGGCAGGATTACGTGTGCAGGAAAGGTGTGTGTTGAGAGGGTGACGACGTTGGGACCACGTTGGGATCTTTAGTCCCAGGAAAGGCCCCTGGCGGGTGTGGGTCAATGTTTTCTACCCATCCCCCTTGGCGGGGGGAGGTTTTCACCATACAAAGCAGCAGCGCAATTATTCGTCGCCGGAGAGGTTGCATCTGCCCACAAGCTCCACCTGGCCAGGGTCCGCCCCTACTGTATTGCGCGTGTCAGTCAACAGAAGCTAAGACCTTCCAGAGAGACTACCTGCTATTCTGTCCCCACGGGGAAGCAGTACAGCCAGAAGCCTCCCCCGTTCCATCTCTAGGCTCTCTCTCAGGCCCCTCATACTTGTGATGTGTCTCAGGGGTAGAATGAAGAGATTCCTCTGAGTGAACACATACGTGAGAGGCCACAGATGCTGAGGAAGTGCGCCTTGCCTAGTGATATCCTAGCGTAAGTGGAAAAGAGGTACCTGCCTGCTGTCCCAGTGTGTCGAACGTGTTCACATCAGGGGTTGCCTACTGTGAAGTTATTCCCTGGGTGCCCTGGATTTTGTGGCCAAAGACGCAAGGGGCCGTTGTCTGTCCATGGGTAAAATGGAGGGCTCTGCGGAACTGGCCGGTTAGGCTGGACCTCTCCTATTGGCTGAGTGTTTGTGACTCGTCCCCGTCCGAAGTTCCGCCCAGCCTTCCGGTGGCTGTCACCATGGTGATTGGGAAAGAAGCCTTAGGCCCCACACTCAGCCCTCCCCTGGCCTACCTGGCCTCTTTCCCCTCATCTAGACCGCTGTGTGGATGAAAGAAAGGATGTCGGCCAGTGAGCACGTGTCCTGATTTCCTTGGAAGGATTAGGTTCCTTGCCTGGGCAGAAGACAGCCAAGGTCAGCCTGAGCCTAGACACCTAGTGACCTGTGACACTGCAGCCAGTGATAGATGTTGATGTCCACGCTCAGGTATCCGCAGGTGGCGGATTCAGTGTGGTGGGAAGAGAAGTGGAAGTAGAGATGACACACTCACGAGGGCACAGGCCAAAGGTCAGGGAAAATAGCTGAGGTCGTGGAGCTCTAGCGGAGCCAGTCTAGGGCCCAGGCCTCCCTGCTGTACGAGGCAAAGAGGTGATCCATATGCCGCCATCCGTAGATTCTGGACGGCTGGGGCCCTGGATGGCCGGATTTCGGCCTCGTCTACCGAGAAGTGACGCACATGCAGTGTGCCACCGGAGGCTGTGGAGCAGCAGAGGGCAAAATCTTGAAAATGGGGGCTTCAGTTGACTTGGCCTGTGCTCTCCTTTGGCTGAGTGACATCGTGTGTTTCCTAGCAGGTGAAGACATTCGTGGAGAGAGGCGGTTTCCATGCGTGCAGGCAAAGTGTGTGCTGAGATGATGAGTTGCAGGGGAGACCAGGGTGGACTCTCCAGACCCAGAATAGGCCTCTGGCAGGTATGTGTCAATGTTTTCTGCCCATGGCACTCAGCCGGTTATTTGCATAGAATGTTAGGAGCGGAATTAGTAGTCTCCGGAGAGGCTGCCACTTGTCAGCGAGCTTCACCTGGCCAGGTCCCACGGTGATGTCAAGCTTCACCTGGCCAGGTCCGCCCGTGATGTAGCTCCCCAATCAATCACTACTCTCTAGACCTTCCAGATAGACTCCCAGAACTTCTCTCCCCATGGGCAAGCAGTAGAGCCAGAGGCCTTCCCCCTTTGCTCTTTGGTCTCTAGGCCCTCTGTCAGGCACTCCAAGGTGTGAAGTGACAAGGGGGAGAAGGAAGAGATTTCAGAGAACGAAGACAAGCAGAGAGAGACAGAGAGAGGCAAGAGATGCTGAGTGGGGATGCCTTGCCTACTGATATCCTCAGGAAAGTGGGAAAGAGGTACCTGGCGTGCTCTGCCAATGCCCTGAAGCAGTCCGCACCAGGGGCTCCCTTGTGCCTGCGTAGCCTTTCCCGGGGCGTGCTCAAATCCTGTGGCCACTAGGGGTCATAGGTCACAATGGAGGGCCCTGTGTCATCTGCCTGGCGGGCCGGATCTCTGCCATTGGCTCAGTCTTGTCACCAGGCCCATCCCAAGCTCCGCCCACTCTTGCGGTGGGGGGACTGTCTCTATGGTGATGGCAAAGAAGCCTCAGCCCCGCCCACCTGGCCTTCACTTCACCTACCTGGCCCTCTGACCCTCACTCAGACCTCTGTGTTGATAAAAATCAATGTCCGCCAGTGCCCAGGTGTCAGCATCTGGGATAAAGGATTCGGGACCTTGCCTGGGGCAGAAGGCAGCCTAGGTCAGCGGGTAGCTGGAAGTCTAGTGACTTGTGACACTGCTGCCAGTGACAAATGGTGACTCCCACACTCACATATCCCCTGGTGGCAGAATGCTAGTGATGGGTGGAGAAACATCGCTCCGGAGCACACGTTTAATGGGGCACCAGCCAAAGCAAAGGCCAGGGCCAGTAGTGGACGTCGTGGAGCTGAATGGCGAGCCAGTGAAGGGCCCAAGGATCCCTCCTGTATGTGGCGAACAGGTCATCCGTGTCCCCACGTCCATCAACCATTGCACTGCTGGGGCCCCGGCTGCCAGGATTTCGGCCTTGCCTTCGGAGCCCGGCCACATAGGCAGCCTTGCACCGGAGGCGGGGACGTGTAGACAGCAAAAATTTGGAAACTGGCAGTGTTTCCTCGATTTCCCTGGCATCGGCCTCTTTGAGCGGCTTGCTTTCTTTCCTGGTAGGATAGGGCCCTGACGGAGAAAGGCAGGATTACGTGTGCAGGAAAGGTGTGTGTTGAGAGGGTGACGACGTTGAGACCACGTTGGGATCTTTAGTCCCAGGAAAGGCCCCTGGCGGGTGTGGGTCAATGTTCTCTACCCATCCCCCTTGGCGGGGGGAGGTTTTCACCATACAAAGCAGCAGCGCAATTATTCGTCGCCGGAGAGGTTGCATCTGCCCACAAGCTCCCCCTGGCCAGGGTCCGCCCCTACTGTATTGCGCGTGTCAGTCAACAGAAGCTAAGACCTTCCAGAGAGACTACCTGCTATTCTGTCCCCACGGGGAAGCAGTACAGCCAGAAGCCTCCCCCGTTCCATCTCTAGGCTCTCTCTCAGGCCCCTCATACTTGTGATGTGTCTCAGGGGTAGAATGAAGAGATTCCTCTGAGTGAACACATACGTGAGAGGCCAGAGATGCTGAGGAAGGGCGCCTTGCCTAGTGATATCCTAGCGTAAGTGGAAAAGAGGTACCTGCCTGCTGTCCCAGTGTGTCGAACGTGTTCACATCAGGGGTTGCCTACTGTGAAGTTATTCCCTGGGTGCCCTGGATTTTGTGGCCAAAGACGCAAGGGGCCGTTGTCTGTCCATGGGTAAAATGGAGGGCTCTGCGGAACTGGCCGGTTAGGCTGGACCTCTCCTATTGGCTGAGTGTTTGTGACTCGTCCCCGTCCGAAGTTCCGCCCAGCCTTCCGGTGGCTGTCACCATGGTGATTGGGAAAGAAGCCTTAGGCCCCACACTCAGCCCTCCCCTGGCCTACCTGGCCTCTTTCCCCTCATCTAGACCGCTGTGTGGATGAAAGAAAGGATGTCGGCCAGTGAGCACGTGTCCTGATTTCCTTGGAAGGATTAGGTTCCTTGCCTGGGCAGAAGACAGCCAAGGTCAGCCTGAGCCTAGACACCTAGTGACCTGTGACACTGCAGCCAGTGATAGATGTTGATGTCCACGCTCAGGTATCCGCAGGTGGCGGATTCAGTGTGGTGGGAAGAGAAGTGGAAGTAGAGATGACACACTCACGAGGGCACAGGCCAAAGGTCAGGGAAAATAGCTGAGGTCGTGGAGCTCTAGCGGAGCCAGTCTAGGGCCCAGGCCTCCCTGCTGTACGAGGCAAAGAGGTGATCCATATGCCGCCATCCGTAGATTCTGGACGGCTGGGGCCCTGGATGGCCGGATTTCGGCCTCGTCTACCGAGAAGTGACGCACATGCAGTGTGCCACCGGAGGCTGTGGAGCAGCAGAGGGCAAAATCTTGAAAATGGGGGCTTCAGTTGACTTGGCCTGTGCTCTCCTTTGGCTGAGTGACATCGTGTGTTTCCTAGCAGGTGAAGACATTCGTGGAGAGAGGCGGTTTCCATGCGTGCAGGCAAAGTGTGTGCTGAGATGATGAGTTGCAGGGGAGACCAGGGTGGACTCTCCAGACCCAGAATAGGCCTCTGGCAGGTATGTGTCAATGTTTTCTGCCCATGGCACTCAGCCGGTTATTTGCATAGAATGTTAGGAGCGGAATTAGTAGTCTCCGGAGAGGCTGCCACTTGTCAGCGAGCTTCACCTGGCCAGGTCCCACGGTGATGTCAAGCTTCACCTGGCCAGGTCCGCCCGTGATGTAGCTCCCCAATCAATCACTACTCTCTAGACCTTCCAGATAGACTCCCAGAACTTCTCTCCCCATGGGCAAGCACTAGAGCCAGAGGCCTTCCCCCTTTGCTCTTTGGTCTCTAGGCCCTCTGTCAGGCACTCCAAGGTGTGAAGTGACAAGGGGGAGAAGGAAGAGATTTCAGAGAACGAAGACAAGCAGAGAGAGACAGAGAGAGGCAAGAGATGCTGAGTGGGGATGCCTTGCCTACTGATATCCTCAGGAAAGTGGGAAAGAGGTACCTGGCGTGCTCTGCCAATGCCCTGAAGCAGTCCGCACCAGGGGCTCCCTTGTGCCTGCGTAGCCTTTCCCGGGGCGTGCTCAAATCCTGTGGCCACTAGGGGTCATAGGTCACAATGGAGGGCCCTGTGTCATCTGCCTGGCGGGCCGGATCTCTGCCATTGGCTCAGTCTTGTCACCAGGCCCATCCCAAGCTCCGCCCACTCTTGCGGTGGGGGGACTGTCTCTATGGTGATGGCAAAGAAGCCTCAGCCCCGCCCACCTGGCCTTCACTTCACCTACCTGGCCCTCTGACCCTCACTCAGACCTCTGTGTTGATAAAAATCAATGTCCGCCAGTGCCCAGGTGTCAGCATCTGGGATAAAGGATTCGGGACCTTGCCTGGGGCAGAAGGCAGCCTAGGTCAGCGGGTAGCTGGAAGTCTAGTGACTTGTGACACTGCTGCCAGTGACAAATGGTGACTCCCACACTCACATATCCCCTGGTGGCAGAATGCTAGTGATGGGTGGAGAAACATCGCTCCGGAGCACACGTTTAATGGGGCACCAGCCAAAGCAAAGGCCAGGGCCAGTAGTGGACGTCGTGGAGCTGAATGGCGAGCCAGTGAAGGGCCCAAGGATCCCTCCTGTATGTGGCGAACAGGTCATCCGTGTCCCCACGTCCATCAACCATTGCACTGCTGGGGCCCCGGCTGCCAGGATTTCGGCCTTGCCTTCGGAGCCCGGCCACATAGGCAGCCTTGCACCGGAGGCGGGGACGTGTAGACAGCAAAAATTTGGAAACTGGCAGTGTTTCCTCGATTTCCCTGGCATCGGCCTCTTTGAGCGGCTTGCTTTTTTTCCTGGTAGGATAGGGCCCTGACGGAGAAAGGCAGGATTACGTGTGCAGGAAAGGTGTGTGTTGAGAGGGTGACGACGTTGAGACCACGTTGGGATCTTTAGTCCCAGGAAAGGCCCCTGGCGGGTGTGGGTCAATGTTCTCTACCCATCCCCCTTGGCGGGGGGAGGTTTTCACCATACAAAGCAGCAGCGCAATTATTCGTCGCCGGAGAGGTTGCATCTGCCCACAAGCTCCCCCTGGCCAGGGTCCGCCCCTACTGTATTGCGCGTGTCAGTCAACAGAAGCTAAGACCTTCCAGAGAGACTACCTGCTATTCTGTCCCCACGGGGAAGCAGTACAGCCAGAAGCCTCCCCCGTTCCATCTCTAGGCTCTCTCTCAGGCCCCTCATACTTGTGATGTGTCTCAGGGGTAGAATGAAGAGATTCCTCTGAGTGAACACATACGTGAGAGGCCAGAGATGCTGAGGAAGGGCGCCTTGCCTAGTGATATCCTAGCGTAAGTGGAAAAGAGGTACCTGCCTGCTGTCCCAGTGTGTCGAACGTGTTCACATCAGGGGTTGCCTACTGTGAAGTTATTCCCTGGGTGCCCTGGATTTTGTGGCCAAAGACGCAAGGGGCCGTTGTCTGTCCATGGGTAAAATGGAGGGCTCTGCGGAACTGGCCGGTTAGGCTGGACCTCTCCTATTGGCTGAGTGTTTGTGACTCGTCCCCGTCCGAAGTTCCGCCCAGCCTTCCGGTGGCTGTCACCATGGTGATTGGGAAAGAAGCCTTAGGCCCCACACTCAGCCCTCACCTGGCCTACCTGGCCTCTTTCCCCTCATCTAGACCGCTGTGTGGATGAAAGAAAGGATGTCGGCCAGTGAGCACGTGTCCTGATTTCCTTGGAAGGATTAGGTTCCTTGCCTGGGCAGAAGACAGCCAAGGTCAGCCTGAGCCTAGACACCTAGTGACCTGTGACACTGCAGCCAGTGATAGATGTTGATGTCCACGCTCAGGTATCCGCAGGTGGCGGATTCAGTGTGGTGGGAAGAGAAGTGGAAGTAGAGATGACACACTCACGAGGGCACAGGCCAAAGGTCAGGGAAAATAGCTGAGGTCGTGGAGCTCTAGCGGAGCCAGTCTAGGGCCCAGGCCTCCCTGCTGTACGAGGCAAAGAGGTGATCCATATGCCGCCATCCGTAGATTCTGGACGGCTGGGGCCCTGGATGCCCGGATTTCGGCCTCGTCTACCGAGAAGTGACGCACATGCACTGTGCCACCGGAGGCTGTGGAGCAGCAGAGGGCAAAATCTTGAAAATGGGGGCTTCAGTTGACTTGGCCTGTGCTCTCCTTTGGCTGAGTGACATCGTGTTTTTCCTAGCAGGTGAAGACATTCGTGGAGAGAGGCGGTTTCCATGCGTGCAGGCAAAGTGTGTGCTGAGATGATGAGTTGCAGGGGAGACCAGGGTGGACTCTCCAGACCCAGAATAGGCCTCTGGCAGGTATGTGTCAATGTTTTCTGCCCATGGCACTCAGCCGGTTATTTGCATAGAATGTTAGGAGCGGAATTAGTAGTCTCCGGAGAGGCTGCCACTTGTCAGCGAGCTTCACCTGGCCAGGTCCCACGGTGATGTCAAGCTTCACCTGGCCAGGTCCGCCCGTGATGTAGCTCCCCAATCAATCACTACTCTCTAGACCTTCCAGATAGACTCCCAGAACTTCTCTCCCCATGGGCAAGCACTAGAGCCAGAGGCCTTCCCCCTTTGCTCTTTGGTCTCTAGGCCCTCTGTCAGGCACTCCAAGGTGTGAAGTGACAAGGGGGAGAAGGAAGAGATTTCAGAGAACGAAGACAAGCAGAAAGAGACAGAGAGAGGCAAGAGATGCTGAGTGGGGATGCCTTGCCTACTGATATCCTCAGGAAAGTGGGAAAGAGGTACCTGGCGTGCTCTGCCAATGCCCTGAAGCAGTCCGCACCAGGGGCTCCCTTGTGCCTGCGTAGCCTTTCCCGGGGCGTGCTCAAATCCTGTGGCCACTAGGGGTCATAGGTCACAATGGAGGGCCCTGTGTCATCTGCCTGGCGGGCCGGATCTCTGCCATTGGCTCAGTCTTGTCACCAGGCCCATCCCAAGCTCCGCCCACTCTTGCGGTGGGGGGACTGTCTCTATGGTGATGGCAAAGAAGCCTCAGCCCCACCCACCTGGCCTTCACTTCACCTACCTGGCCCTCTGACCCTCACTCAGACCTCTGTGTTGATAAAAATCAATGTCCGCCAGTGCCCAGGTGTCAGCATCTGGGATAAAGGATTCGGGACCTTGCCTGGGGCAGAAGGCAGCCTAGGTCAGCGGGTAGCTGGAAGTCTAGTGACTTGTGACACTGCTGCCAGTGACAAATGGTGACTCCCACACTCACATATCCCCTGGTGGCAGAATGCTAGTGATGGGTGGAGAAACATCGCTCCGGAGCACACGTTTAATGGGGCACCAGCCAAAGCAAAGGCCAGGGCCAGTAGTGGACGTCGTGGAGCTGAATGGCGAGCCAGTGAAGGGCCCAAGGATCCCTCCTGTGTGTGGTGAACAGGTCATCCGTGTCCCCACGTCCATCAACCATTGCACTGCTGGGGCCCAGGCTGCCAGGATTTCGGCCTTGCCTTCGGAGCCCGACCACATAGGCAGCCTTGCACCGGAGGCGGGGACGTGTAGACAGCAAAAATTTGGAAACTGGCAGTGTTTCCTCGATTTCCCTGGCATCGGCCTCTTTGAGCGGCTTCCTTTTTTTCCTGGTAGGATAGGGCCCTGACGGAGAAAGGCAGGATTACGTGTGCAGGAAAGGTGTGTGTTGAGAGGGTGACGACGTTGGGACCACGTTGGGATCTTTAGTCCCAGGAAAGGCCCCTGGCGGGTGTGGGTCAATGTTTTCTACCCATCCCCCTTGGCGGGGGGAGGTTTTCACCATACAAAGCAGCAGCGCAATTATTCGTCGCCGGAGAGGTTGCATCTGCCCACAAGCTCCACCTGGCCAGGGTCCGCCCCTACTGTATTGCGCGTGTCAGTCAACAGAAGCTAAGACCTTCCAGAGAGACTACCTGCTATTCTGTCCCCACGGGGAAGCAGTACAGCCAGAAGCCTCCCCCGTTCCATCTCTAGGCTCTCTCTCAGGCCCCTCATACTTGTGATGTGTCTCAGGGGTAGAATGAAGAGATTCCTCTGAGTGAACACATACGTGAGAGGCCAGAGATGCTGAGGAAGGGCGCCTTGCCTAGTGATATCCTAGCGTAAGTGGAAAAGAGGTACCTGCCTGCTGTCCCAGTGTGTCGAACGTGTTCACATCAGGGGTTGCCTACTGTGAAGTTATTCCCTGGGTGCCCTGGATTTTGTGGCCAAAGACGCAAGGGGCCGTTGTCTGTCCATGGGTAAAATGGAGGGCTCTGCAGAACTGGCCGGTTAGGCTGGACCTCTCCTATTGGCTGAGTGTTTGTGACTCGTCCCCGTCCGAAGTTCCGCCCAGCCTTCCGGTGGCTGTCACCATGGTGATTGGGAAAGAAGCCTTAGGCCCCACACTCAGCCCTCACCTGGCCTACCTGGCCTCTTTCCCCTCATCTAGACCGCTGTGTGGATGAAAGAAAGGATGTCGGCCAGTGAGCACGTGTCCTGATTTCCTTGGAAGGATTAGGTTCCTTGCCTGGGCAGAAGACAGCCAAGGTCAGCCTGAGCCTAGACACCTAGTGACCTGTGACACTGCAGCCAGTGATAGATGTTGATGTCCACGCTCAGGTATCCGCAGGTGGCGGATTCAGTGTGGTGGGAAGAGAAGTGGAAGTAGAGATGACACACTCACGAGGGCACAGGCCAAAGGTCAGGGAAAATAGCTGAGGTCGTGGAGCTCTAGCGGAGCCAGTCTAGGGCCCAGGCCTCCCTGCTGTACGAGGCAAAGAGGTGATCCATATGCCGCCATCCGTAGATTCTGGACGGCTGGGGCCCTGGATGCCCGGATTTCGGCCTCGTCTACCGAGAAGTGACGCACATGCAGTGTGCCACCGGAGGCTGTGGAGCAGCAGAGGGCAAAATCTTGAAAATGGGGGCTTCAGTTGACTTGGCCTGTGCTCTCCTTTGGCTGAGTGACATCGTGTGTTTCCTAGCAGGTGAAGACATTCGTGGAGAGAGGCGGTTTCCATGCGTGCAGGCAAAGTGTGTGCTGAGATGATGAGTTGCAGGGGAGACCAGGGTGGACTCTCCAGACCCAGAATAGGCCTCTGGCAGGTATGTGTCAATGTTTTCTGCCCATGGCACTCAGCCGGTTATTTGCATAGAATGTTAGGAGCGGAATTAGTAGTCTCCGGAGAGGCTGCCACTTGTCAGCGAGCTTCACCTGGCCAGGTCCCACGGTGATGTCAAGCTTCACCTGGCCAGGTCCGCCCGTGATGTAGCTCCCTAATCAATCACTACTCTCTAGACCTTCCAGATAGACTCCCAGAACTTCTGTCCCCATGGGCAAGCAGTAGAGCCAGAGGCCTTCCCCCTTTGCTCTTTGGTCTCTAGGCCCTCTGTCAGGCACTCCAAGGTGTGAAGTGACAAGGGGGAGAAGGAAGAGATTTCAGAGAACGAAGACAAGCAGAGAGAGAGAGAGAGAGGCAAGAGATGCTGAGTGGGGATGCCTTGCCTACTGATATCCTCAGGGAAGTGGGAAAGAGGTACCTGGCGTGCTCTGCCAATGCCCTGAAGCAGTCCGCACCAGGGGCTCCCTTGTGCCTGCGTAGCCTTTCCCGGGTCGTGCTCAAATCCTGTGGCCACTAGGGGTCATAGGTCCCAATGGAGGGCCCTGTGTCATCTGCCTGGTGGGCCGGATCTCTGCCATTGGCTCAGTCTTGTCACCAGGCCCATCCCAAGCTCCGCCCACTCTTGCGGTGGGGGGACTGTCTCTATGGTGATGTCAAAGAAGCCTCAGCCCCACCCACCTGGCCTTCACTTCACCTACCTGGCCCTCTGACCCTCACTCAGACCTCTGTGTTGATAAAAATCAATGTCCGCCAGTGCCCAGGTGTCAGCATCTGGGATAAAGGATTCGGGACCTTGCCTGGGGCAGAAGGCAGCCTAGGTCAGCGGGTAGCTGGAAGTCTAGTGACTTGTGACACTGCTGCCAGTGACAAATGGTGACTCCCACACTCACATATCCCCTGGTGGCAGAATGCTTGTGATGGGTGGAGAAACATCGCTCCAGAGCACACGTTTAATGGGGCACCAGCCAAAGCAAAGGCCAGGGCCAGTAGTGGACGTCGTGGAGCTGAATGGTGAGCCAGTGAAGGGCCCAAGGATCCCTCCTGTGTGTGGTGAACAGGTCATCCGTGTCCCCACGTCCATCAACCATTGCACTGCTGGGGCCCAGGCTGCCAGGATTTCGGCCTTGCCTTCGGAGCCCGACCACATAGGCAGCCTTGCACCGGAGGCGGGGACGTGTAGACAGCAAAAATTTGGAAACTGGCAGTGTTTCCTCGATTTCCCTGGCATCGGCCTCTTTGAGCGGCTTCCTTTTTTTCCTGGTAGGATAGGGCCCTGACGGAGAAAGGCAGGATTACGTGTGCAGGAAAGGTGTGTGTTGAGAGGGTGACGACGTTGGGACCACGTTGGGATCTTTAGTCCCAGGAAAGGCCCCTGGCGGGTGTGGGTCAATGTTCTCTACCCATCCCCCTTGGCGGGGGGAGGTTTTCACCATACAAAGCAGCAGCGCAATTATTCGTCGCCGGAGAGGTTGCATCTGCCCACAAGCTCCCCCTGGCCAGGGTCCGCCCCTACTGTATTGCGCGTGTCAGTCAACAGAAGCTAAGACCTTCCAGAGAGACTACCTGCTATTCTGTCCCCACGGGGAAGCAGTACAGCCAGAAGCCTCCCCCGTTCCATCTCTAGGCTCTCTCTCAGGCCCCTCATACTTGTGATGTGTCTCAGGGGTAGAATGAAGAGATTCCTCTGAGTGAACACATACGTGAGAGGCCAGAGATGCTGAGGAAGGGCGCCTTGCCTAGTGATATCCTAGCGTAAGTGGAAAAGAGGTACCTGCCTGCTGTCCCAGTGTGTCGAACGTGTTCACATCAGGGGTTGCCTACTGTGAAGTTATTCCCTGGGTGCCCTGGATTTTGTGGCCAAAGACGCAAGGGGCCGTTGTCTGTCCATGGGTAAAATGGAGGGCTCTGCGGAACTGGCCGGTTAGGCTGGACCTCTCCTATTGGCTGAGTGTTTGTGACTCGTCCCCGTCCGAAGTTCCGCCCAGCCTTCCGGTGGCTGTCAGCATGGTGATTGGGAAAGAAGCCTTAGGCCCCACACTCAGCCCTCACCTGGCCTACCTGGCCTCTTTCCCCTCATCTAGACCGCTGCGTGGATGAAAGAAAGGATGTCGGCCAGTGAGCACGTGTCCTGATTTCCTTGGAAGGATTAGGTTCCTTGCCTGGGCAGAAGACAGCCAAGGTCAGCCTGAGCCTAGACACCTAGTGACCTGTGACACTGCAGCCAGTGATAAATGTTGATGTCCACGCTCAGGTATCCGCAGGTGGCGGATTCAGTGTGGTGGGAGGAGAAGTGGAAGTAGAGATGACACACTCACGAGGGCACAGGCCAAAGGTCAGGGAAAATAGCTGAGGTCGTGGAGCTCTAGCGGAGCCAGTCTAGGGCCCAGGCCTCCCTGCTGTACGAGGCAAAGAGGTGATCCATATGCCGCCATCCGTAGATTCTGGACGGCTGGGGCCCTGGATGCCCGGATTTCGGCCTCGTCTACCGAGAAGTGACGCACATGCAGTGTGCCACCGGAGGCTGTGGAGCAGCAGAGGGCAAAATCTTGAAAATGGGGGCTTCAGTTGACTTGGTCTGTGCTCTCCTTTGGCTGAGTGACATCGTGTGTTTCCTAGCAGGTGAAGACATTCGTGGAGAGAGGCGGTTTCCATGCGTGCAGGCAAAGTGTGTGCTGAGATGATGAGTTGCAGGGGAGACCAGGGTGGACTCTCCAGACCCAGAATAGGCCTCTGGCAGGTATGTGTCAATGTTTTCTGCCCATGGCACTCAGCCGGTTATTTGCATAGAATGTTAGGAGCGGAATTAGTAGTCTCCGGAGAGGCTGCCACTTGTCAGCGAGCTTCACCTGGCCAGGTCCCACGGTGATGTCAAGCTTCACCTGGCCAGGTCCGCCCGTGATGTAGCTCCCCAATCAATCACTACTCTCTAGACCTTCCAGATAGACTCCCAGAACTTCTCTCCCCATGGGCAAGCAGTAGAGCCAGAGGCCTTCCCCCTTTGCTCTTTGGTCTCTAGGCCCTCTGTCAGGCACTCCAAGGTGTGAAGTGACAAGGGGGAGAAGGAAGAGATTTCAGAGAACGAAGACAAGCAGAGAGAGAGAGAGAGAGAGGCAAGAGATGCTGAGTGGGGATGCCTTGCCTACTGATATCCTCAGGAAAGTGGGAAAGAGGTACCTGGCGTGCTCTGCCAATGCCCTGAAGCAGTCCGCACCAGGGGCTCCCTTGTGCCTGCGTAGCCTTTCCCGGGGCGTGCTCAAATCCTGTGGCCACTAGGGGTCATAGGTCACAATGGAGGGCCCTGTGTCATCTGCCTGGCGGGCCGGATCTCTGCCATTGGCTCAGTCTTGTCACCAGGCCCATCCCAAGCTCCGCCCACTCTTGCGGTGGGGGGACTGTCTCTATGGTGATGGCAAAGAAGCCTCAGCCCCACCCACCTGGCCTTCACTTCACCTACCTGGCCCTCTGACCCTCACTCAGACCTCTGTGTTGATAAAAATCAATGTCCGCCAGTGCCCAGGTGTCAGCATCTGGGATAAAGGATTCGGGACCTTGCCTGGGGCAGAAGGCAGCCTAGGTCAGCGGGTAGCTGGAAGTCTAGTGACTTGTGACACTGCTGCCAGTGACAAATGGTGACTCCCACACTCACATATCCCCTGGTGGCAGAATGCTAGGGATGGGTGGAGAAACATCGCTCCGGAGCACACGTTTAATGGGGCACCAGCCAAAGCAAAGGCCAGGGCCAGTAGTGGACGTCGTGGAGCTGAATGGCGAGCCAGTGAAGGGCCCAAGGATCCCTCCTGTGTGTGGTGAACAGGTCATCCGTGTCCCCACGTCCATCAACCATTGCACTGCTGGGGCCCAGGCTGCCAGGATTTCGGCCTTGCCTTCGGAGCCCGACCACATAGGCAGCCTTGCACCGGAGGCGGGGACGTGTAGACAGCAAAAATTTGGAAACTGGCAGTGTTTCCTCGATTTCCCTGGCATCGGCCTCTTTGAGCGCCTTCCTTTTTTTCCTGGTAGGATAGGGCCCTGACGGAGAAAGGCAGGATTACGTGTGCAGGAAAGGTGTGTGTTGAGAGGGTGACGACGTTGGGACCACGTTGGGATCTTTAGTCCCAGGAAAGGCCCCTGGCGGGTGTGGGTCAATGTTCTCTACCCATCCCCCTTGGCGGGGGGAGGTTTTCACCATACAAAGCAGCAGCGCAATTATTCGTCGCCGGAGAGGTTGCATCTGCCCACAAGCTCCACCTGGCCAGGGTCCGCCCCTACTGTATTGCGCGTGTCAGTCAACAGAAGCTAAGACCTTCCAGAGAGACTACCTGCTATTCTGTCCCCACGGGGAAGCAGTACAGCCAGAAGCCTCCCCCGTTCCATCTCTAGGCTCTCTCTCAGGCCCCTCATACTTGTGATGTGTCTCAGGGGTAGAATGAAGAGATTCCTCTGAGTGAACACATACGTGAGAGGCCAGAGATGCTGAGGAAGGGCGCCTTGCCTAGTGATATCCTAGCGTAAGTGGAAAAGAGGTACCTGCCTGCTGTCCCAGTGTGTCGAACGTGTTCACATCAGGGGTTGCCTACTGTGAAGTTATTCCCTGGGTGCCCTGGATTTTGTGGCCAAAGACGCAAGGGGCCGTTGTCTGTCCATGGGTAAAATGGAGGGCTCTGCGGAACTGGCCGGTTAGGCTGGACCTCTCCTATTGGCTGAGTGTTTGTGACTCGTCCCCGTCCGAAGTTCCGCCCAGCCTTCCGGTGGCTGTCACCATGGTGATTGGGAAAGAAGCCTTAGGCCCCACACTCAGCCCTCACCTGGCCTACCTGGCCTCTTTCCCCTCATCTAGACCGCTGTGTGGATGAAAGAAAGGATGTCGGCCAGTGAGCACGTGTCCTGATTTCCTTGGAAGGATTAGGTTCCTTGCCTGGGCAGAAGACAGCCAAGGTCAGCCTGAGCCTAGACACCTAGTGACCTGTGACACTGCAGCCAGTGATAGATGTTGATGTCCACGCTCAGGTATCCGCAGGTGGCGGATTCAGTGTGGTGGGAAGAGAAGTGGAAGTAGAGATGACACAATCACGAGGGCACAGGCCAAAGGTCAGCGAAAATAGCTGAGGTCGTGGAGCTCTAGCGGAGCCAGTCTAGGGCCCAGGCCTCCCTGCTGTACGAGGCAAAGAGGTGATCCATATGCCGCCATCCGTAGATTCTGGACGGCTGGTTCCCTGGATGCCCGGATTTCGACCTCGTCTACCGAGAAGTGACGCACATGCAGTGTGCCACCGGAGGCTGTGGAGTAGCAGAGGGCAAAATCTTGAAAATGGGGGCTTCAGTTGACTTGGCCTGTGCTCTCCTTTGGCTGAGTGACATCGTGTGTTTCCTAGCAGGTGAAGACATTCGTGGAGAGAGGCGGTTTCCATGCGTGCAGGCAAAGTGTGTGCTGAGATGATGAGTTGCAGGGGAGACCAGGGTGGACTCTCCAGACCCAGAATAGGCCTCTGGCAGGTATGTGTCAATGTTTTCTGCCCATGGCACTCAGCCGGTTATTTGCATAGAATGTTAGGAGCGGAATTAGTAGTCTCCGGAGAGGCTGCCACTTGTCAGCGAGCTTCACCTGGCCAGGTCCCACGGTGATGTCAAGCTTCACCTGGCCAGGTCCGCCCGTGATGTAGCTCCCTAATCAATCACTACTCTCTAGACCTTCCAGATAGACTCCCAGAACTTCTCTCCCCATGGGCAAGCAGTAGAGCCAGAGGCCTTCCCCCTTTGCTCTTTGGTCTCTAGGCCCTCTGTCAGGCACTCCAAGGTGTGAAGTGACAAGGGGGAGAAGGAAGAGATTTCAGAGAACGAAGACAAGCAGAGAGAGAGAGAGAGAGGCAAGAGATGCTGAGTGGGGATGCCTTGCCTACTGATATCCTCAGGGAAGTGGGAAAGAGGTACCTGGCGTGCTCTGCCAATGCCCTGAAGCAGTCCGCACCAGGGGCTCCCTTGTGCCTGCGTAGCCTTTCCCGGGGCGTGCTCAAATCCTGTGGCCACTAGGGGTCATAGGTCCCAATGGAGGGCCCTGTGTCATCTGCCTGGTGGGCCGGATCTCTGCCATTGGCTCAGTCTTGTCACCAGGCCCATCCCAAGCTCCGCCCACTCTTGCGGTGGGGGGACTGTCTCTATGGTGATGTCAAAGAAGCCTCAGCCCCACCCACCTGGCCTTCACTTCACCTACCTGGCCCTCTGACCCTCACTCAGACCTCTGTGTTGATAAAAATCAATGTCCGCCAGTGCCCAGGTGTCAGCATCTGGGATAAAGGATTCGGGACCTTGCCTGGGGCAGAAGGCAGCCTAGGTCAGCGGGTAGCTGGAAGTCTAGTGACTTGTGACACTGCTGCCAGTGACAAATGGTGACTCCCACACTCACATATCCCCTGGTGGCAGAATGCTAGTGATGGGTGGAGAAAGATCGCTCCGGAGCACACGTTTAATGGGGCACCAGCCAAAGCAAAGGCCAGGGCCAGTAGTGGACGTCGTGGAGCTGAATGGTGAGCCAGTGAAGGGCCCAAGGATCCCTCCTGTGTGTGGTGAACAGGTCATCCGTGTCCCCACGTCCATCAACCATTGCACTGCTGGGGCCCAGGCTGCCAGGATTTCGGCCTTGCCTTCGGAGCCCGACCACATAGGCAGCCTTGCACCGGAGGCGGGGACGTGTAGACAGCAAAAATTTGGAAACTGGCAGTGTTTCCTCGATTTCCCTGGCATCGGCCTCTTTGAGCGGCTTCCTTTTTTTCCTGGTAGGATAGGGCCCTGACGGAGAAAGGCAGGATTACGTGTGCAGGAAAGGTGTGTGTTGAGAGGGTGACGACGTTGGGACCACGTTGGGATCTTTAGTCCCAGGAAAGGCCCCTGGCGGGTGTGGGTCAATGTTTTCTACCCATCCCCCTTGGCGGGGGGAGGTTTTCACCATACAAAGCAGCAGCGCAATTATTCGTCGCCGGAGAGGTTGCATCTGCCCACAAGCTCCACCTGGCCAGGGTCCGCCCCTACTGTATTGCGCGTGTCAGTCAACAGAAGCTAAGACCTTCCAGAGAGACTACCTGCTATTCTGTCCCCACGGGGAAGCAGTACAGCCAGAAGCCTCCCCCGTTCCATCTCTAGGCTCTCTCTCAGGCCCCTCATACTTGTGATGTGTCTCAGGGGTAGAATGAAGAGATTCCTCTGAGTGAACACATACGTGAGAGGCCACAGATGCTGAGGAAGGGCGCCTTGCCTAGTGATATCCTAGCGTAAGTGGAAAAGAGGTACCTGCCTGCTGTCCCAGTGTGTCGAACGTGTTCACATCAGGGGTTGCCTACTGTGAAGTTATTCCCTGGGTGCCCTGGATTTTGTGGCCAAAGACGCAAGGGCCGTTGTCTGTCCATGGGTAAAATGGAGGGCTCTGCGGAACTGGCCGGTTAGGCTGGACCTCTCCTATTGGCTGAGTGTTTGTGACTCGTCCCCGTCCGAAGTTCCGCCCAGCCTTCCGGTGGCTGTCAGCATGGTGATTGGGAAAGAAGCCTTAGGCCCCACACTCAGCCCTCACCTGGCCTACCTGGCCTCTTTCCCCTCATCTAGACCGCTGCGTGGATGAAAGTAAGGATGTCGGCCAGTGAGCACGTGTCCTGATTTCCTTGGAAGGATTAGGTTCCTTGCCTGGGCAGAAGACAGCCAAGGTCAGCCTGAGCCTAGACACCTAGTGACCTGTGACACTGCAGCCAGTGATAGATGTTGATGTCCACGCTCAGGTATCCGCAGGTGGCGGATTCAGTGTGGTGGGAAGAGAAGTGGAAGTAGAGATGACACAATCACGAGGGCACAGGCCAAAGGTCAGGGAAAATAGCTGAGGTCGTGGAGCTCTAGCGGAGCCAGTCTAGGGCCCAGGCCTCCCTGCTCTACGAGGCAAAGAGGTGATCCATATGCCGCCATCCGTAGATTCTGGACGGCTGGTTCCCTGGATGCCCGGATTTCGACCTCGTCTACCGAGAAGTGACGCACATGCAGTGTGCCACGGAGGCTGTGGAGCAGCAGAGGGCAAAATCTGAAAATGGGGGCTTCAGTTGACTTGGCCTGTGCTCTCCTTTGGCTGAGTGACATCGTGTGTTTCCTAGCAGGTGAAGACATTCGTGGAGAGAGGCGGTTTCCATGCGTGCAGGCAAAGTGTGTGCTGAGATGATGAGTTGCAGGGGAGACCAGGGTGGACTCTCCAGACCCAGAATAGGCCTCTGGCAGGTATGTGTCAATGTTTTCTGCCCATGGCACTCAGCCGGTTATTTGCATAGAATGTTAGGAGCGGAATTAGTAGTCTCCGGAGAGGCTGCCACTTGTCAGCGAGCTTCACCTGGCCAGGTCCCACGGTGATGTCAAGCTTCACCTGGCCAGGTCCGCCCGTGATGTAGCTCCCCAATCAATCACTGCTCTCTAGACCTTCCAGATAGACTCCCAGAACTTCTGTCCCCATGGGCAAACAGTAGAGCCAGAGGCCTTCCCCCTTTGCTCTTTGGTCTCTAGGCCCTCTGTCAGGCACTCCAAGGTGTGAAGTGACAAGGGGGAGAAGGAAGAGATTTCAGAGAACGAAGACAAGCAGAGAGAGACAGAGAGAGGCAAGAGATGCTGAGTGGGGATGCCTTGCCTCCTGATATCCTCAGGAAAGTGGGAAAGAGGTACCTGGCGTGCTCTGCCAATGCCCTGAAGCAGTCCGCACCAGGGGCTCCCTTGTGCCTGCGTAGCCTTTCCCGGGGCGTGCTCAAATCCTGTGGCCACTAGGGGTCATAGGTCACAATGGAGGGCCCTGTGTCATCTGCCTGGCGGGCCGGATCTCTGCCATTGGCTCAGTCTTGTCACCAGGCCCATCCCAAGCTCCGCCCACTCTTGCGGTGGGGGGACTGTCTCTATGGTGATGGCAAAGAAGCCTCAGCCCACCCACCTGGCCTTGACTTCACCTACCTGGCCCTCTGACCCTCACTCAGACCTCTGTGTTGATAAAAATCAATGTCCGCCAGTGCCCAGGTGTCAGCATCTGGGATAAAGGATTCGGGACCTTGCCTGGGGCAGAAGGCAGCCTAGGTCAGCGGGTAGCTGGAAGTCTAGTGACTTGTGACACTGCTGCCAGTGACAAATGGTGACTCCCACACTCACATATCCCCTGGTGGCAGAACGCTAGTGATGGGTGGAGAAAGATCGCTCCGGAGCACACGTTTAATGGGGCACCAGCCAAAGCAAAGGCCAGGGCCAGTAGTGGACGTCGTGGAGCTGAATGACGAGCCAGTGAAGGGCCCAAGGATCCCTCCTGTATGTGGCGAACAGGTCATCCGTGTCCCACGTCCATCAACCATTGCACTGCTGGGCCCAGGCTGCCAGGATTTCGGCCTTGCCTTCGGAGCCCGGCCACATAGGCAGCCTTGCACCGGAGGCGGGGACGTGTAGACAGCAAAAATTTGGAAACTGGCAGTGTTTCCTCGATTTCCCTGGCATCGGCCTTTTTGAGCGGCTTGCTTTTTTCCTGGTAGGATAGGGCCCTGACGGAGAAAGGCAGGATTACGTGTGCAGGAAAGGTGTGTGTTGAGAGGGTGACTACGTTGAGACCACGTTGGGATCTTTAGTCCCAGGAAAGGCCCCTGGCGGGTGTGGGTCAATGTTCTCTACCCATCCCCCTTGGCGGGGGGAGGTTTTCACCATACAAAGCAGCAGCGCAATTATTCGTCGCCGGAGAGGTTGCATCTGCCCACAAGCTCCCCCTGGCCTGGGTCCGCCCCTACTGTATTGCGCGTGTCAGTCAACAGAAGCTAAGACCTTCCAGAGAGACTACCTGCTATTCTGTCCCCACGGGGAAGCAGTACAGCCAGAAGCCTCCCCCGTTCCATCTCTAGGCTCTCTCTCAGGCCCCTCATACTTGTGATGTGTCTCAGGGGTAGAATGAAGAGATTCCTCTGAGTGAACACATACGTGAGAGGCCAGAGATGCTGAGGAAGGGCGCCTTGCCTAGTGATATCCTAGCGTAAGTGGAAAAGAGGTACCTGCCTGCTGTCCCAGTGTGTCGAACGTGTTCACATCAGGGGTTGCCTACTGTGAAGTTATTCCCTGGGTGCCCTGGATTTTGTGGCCAAAGACGCAAGGGGGCGTTGTCTGTCCATGGGTAAAATGGAGGGCTCTGCGGAACTGGCCGGTTAGGATGGACCTCTCCTATTGGCTGAGTGTTTGTGACTCGTCCCCGTCCGAAGTTCGCCCAGCCTTCCGGTGGCTGTCACCATGGTGATTGGGAAAGAAGCCTTAGGCCCCACACTCAGCCCTCACCTGGCCTACCTGGCCTCATTACCCTCATCTAGACCACTGTGTGGATGAAAGAAAGGATGTCGGCCAGTGAGCACGTGTCCTGATTTCCTTGGAAGGATTAGGTTCCTTGCCTGGGCAGAAGACAGCCAAGGTCAGCCTGAGCCTAGACACCTAGTGACCTGTGACACTGCAGCCAGTGATAGATGTTGATGTCCACGCTCAGGTATCCGCAGGTGGCGGATTCAGTGTGGTGGGAAGAGAAGTGGAAGTAGAGATGACACACTCACGAGGGCACAGGCCAAAGGTCAGGGAAAATAGCTGAGGTCGTGGAGCTCTAGCGGAGCCAGTCTAGGGCCCAGGCCTCCCTGCTGTACGAGGCAAAGAGGTGATCCATATGCCGCCATCCGTAGATTCTGGACGGCTGGTTCCCTGGATGCCCGGATTCGACCTCGTCTACCGAGAAGTGACGCACATGCAGTGTGCCACCGGAGGCTGTGGAGCAGCAGAGGGCAAAATCTTGAAAATGGGGGCTTCAGTTGACTTGGCCTGTGCTCTCCTTTGGCTGAGTGACATCGTGTGTTTCCTAGCAGGTGAAGACATTCGTGGAGAGAGGCGGTTTCCATGCGTGCAGGCAAAGTGTGTGCTGAGATGATGAGTTGCAGGGGAGACCAGGGTGGACTCTCCAGACCCAGAATAGGCCTCTGGCAGGTATGTGTCAATGTTTTCTGCCCATGGCACTCAGCCGGTTATTTGCATAGAATGTTAGGAGCGGAATTAGTAGTCTCCGGAGAGGCTGCCACTTGTCAGCGAGCTTCACCTGGCCAGGTCCCACGGTGATGTCAAGCTTCACCTGGCCAGGTCCGCCCGTGATGTAGCTCCCCAATCAATCACTGCTCTCTAGACCTTCCAGATAGACTCCCAGAACTTCTGTCCCATGGGCAAACAGTAGAGCCAGAGGCCTTCCCCTTAATACTATCTCTCTATG